>NC_137114.1:411498-551498 GCF_949357685.1 Gobio gobio
GTGCACTCCTGCATAAGCACTGTTAATTCAGTGCCACAAATCACTCAATAAACCTGATATCCTCCCAGTTCCCTTAGTTCAGGTGACTGGAGATGTAACATTGCAATAACTAGCCTGTGGTCAAACATGCTCAGTTGCACATTGACGCTGTTATGCGTTTACCACTGTGAATTCGCTCGCTGGCGTACGCCGCGAATACTCTAATGTAGTGGCGCCCATTATACAGTGCGCGCCACCACACATTATTTACAATGAATCAGAGCTTTCTAGTGGCTAGGTAGACCCGCGCCTGCAGAGCACGCGCTATCCATTAGCCCTGCCGCTAACGTGCACGTGGACTAATCCGCAAGAATGCGTCCACTTTTCAGTAACACTATCTAAACACAGTGTTACGAGTTCGTCTGTAGGCAGGTGCCAACATCAAAGTTGTACCCCTACACTCAAGCGCTTCCCTATGTTCCCCAGCTCCCTGCACTCAGGCGGCTGGAAACATTATTCCTACAATCGACGAGCCCGCAACAAACGCGCTCGCCTGTACACATACACCATTTCCCCGGCGACACAAAGCGTTCGCCACTATTCTGCGTTCTCCGGCCCCCTGCACTCAGGCGGCTGGGAACACTATTTCCCTATTTACTATTTATGAGCCCGTGAGCAACGTGCTCTTCTGTACACAAACACAATCCCCTTGGTAAGCGCCACTTCCAAGGCGACCCAATAAGGCGTGCGTCACCATTCAGTGCACGCCGCCTCTCACAGTGCTACTAGCACAATGCATCCGGGCTAACAGGTCCCTGTTACTCAGTGACCCGCCCCACAAATTAATTCAACCCTTGGCTTCGATAACAAGGTTACTCGCTACAGTTCGCTCGCATACCACCGTGCTTTCGCACTGTGGTAGAGACAGCGGTGAGAAGTGACATGAGTCACGTGCTTCGAACCGAAATATCAAACTGTTAAATTAAGGGAGCGGTGGAAACCGTGCACCCCTCACAGAGCGAGTCAGGCTTTTACAGTCGCTACTTCCTTGTGCCAAAAGAAGGGTGGTGGTCTCAGGCCATTCTAGATTTCAGACATCTGAACAAAGCCCTTATGAAGCGCCCGTTCAGAATGTTGAGAATGAAACAAATCCTCGCGCACATCCGCCGGGTGATTGGGTTTTCACTGTGGATCTAAAGGATGCCTTTTTCCACATACAAATAGCCCCTCATTACAGGCCATTCTTGAGATTCGCCTTCGAGGGGAAAAGTTTACCAATACAAGGTGCTACCTTTTTGGTCTATCTCTGACTCCCCGCACGAAGTGCATGGAAGCGGCGCTAACCCCGCTGAGGCTTCGGGGAATGAGAATTCTCAATTATCTCGACGACTGGCTCAGAATAGCTCCGTCAGAGATAGTTATTAAACCACAGATCTTGGCTTCTCAACCATTTAGAATGCTTGGGACTCAGAATCAACGTGGCAAGAGTTTATTGTCTCCCACACAGAAAGTTTCGTTTCTGGGAACAGTATTGGACTCACTGCAGATGAGCGTGCGACTGACGTCACAGCGCGCGCTCTCTGTTCAGATCCGAGCGGTTTCCCTCAGGTCCGGTGCACGCATTCCTCTCAAACACTTTCAGAGGATGCTGGGTCTCATGGCCTCGGCGGCGCTAGTTCTCAGACTGGGTCTGTTGCACATGCGCCCCCTACAGCACTGGCTGAATCGCCACGTTCCAGCTCACGCATGGCTCTCGGGCCGATTGCAAATCAAGGTAGACCACAGCTGTGTGTTGGCTCTGGCTCCTTGGAAAAATCCCGTCTGGTACCAGACGGGCGTGAGTTTGGGCACTGTTACGAAGTGGAAAGTTATCTCGACAGATGCATCCAACCTAGGTTGGGGAGCCCTTCACGAGGGCAGGCCAGTCTCCGGTCTCTGGTCAGACTCGGAGAAGAGCCTTCATATAAACTGTCTAGAGATGAAAGCGGTCACGCTATCGCTAAGAGCTTTCCTTCCGTACATAAAGCACCACCATGCCCTGGTCCGAACGGACAGCAGGTCGGTGGTAGCCTATATAAATTGCCAAGGCGGTCTGAAAATAATCGATCTGCACACAATGGCGTAAGAAGTCCTAATATGGGCAGAGCACAATACGCTGAGAGCGACTCATGTGCCAGGCATTCTGAATTTGGGTCCGGACATGCTGTCCAGGTGCAATTCAGACAATTGGGGCAGTTCTTGGAGAGGCAAAAGTGGATCTTTTCGCCTCACAAGGCTATGCTCAATGCCGAATATAATTCTCCAAGCACAAGGATGCGTTGGCCCACGAATGGCCCAACCTTCCTCTTTATGCTTTTCCCCCAATCTCAATGTTACCTCAGGTCATAGAGAGGATTAGGGAGAGCAGATGTGCTGTGCTTTAATAGCCCCGCTTTGGAGAAATCAACCTTGGTTCTCACTACTGAATCAGATGTCGGATACAGATTCGTGGCCGGTCCCGCTGAGGAGAGACCTCCTCATGCAGGCGGAACGGCAGATCTGGCATCCCCGTCCCGATCGATGGGCGCTTCATGTCTGGCCCATCAGCGGGTACATGAGAACCTCTCTGAAAAATTATTGAATACCATTACTGAAGCTAGAGCCCCCGCGACCAGGCGGCTCTATTCAGACAAATGGTCAGTCTTTTCGGACTGGTGTAAAGCGCGAAGTCTGACCCCACAGGATTGTGAAGTGTCAGAAGTGCTTACATTTTACAAGAGCTTCTGGACGCGGGTCGTTCCCCCTCCACGCTCAAAATTATGTGGCTGCTATAGCAGCGTATCACATTCAAGTGAACGGACTAACATTGTTCGCTTCCTTAAAGGGGCTAGAAGGCTTCACCCACCTCGCCCCCTCTTCAGTCCTTATATGGGACTTGTCCAGTGTCTTGGATGTCATGAAGAGCTCTGCACTTGAGCCTCTGCATTCGGTGAGCTTTAAGCTCCTGTCACTAAAGACCGCTTTTCTGCTGGCGATCGTCAGTTAAGCGAGTGGGTGATCTGCACGCGCTCTCTGTGAGCGCCTTCGTGTCTGGAATTGGGCCGTCCTCAAACCAAGACATGGATATGTACCTAAGTGCTTTCAACTCCGTTCAGAGCACAGGTCATTTCACTCTCAGCACTTTCATCACCGATAGATGAAGAAGATGCTAATTTGCTCTGTCCTGTCAGAGCGCTGAGGATATACATGGAGCGTTCCGCTGCTTAGGCAACTGAACAGCTCTTTGTATGCTTTGGCGGCTGCACCTTAGGGTGCGCGGTTACAAAGCAGACCTTGTCACGATGGATAGTAGATGCTATCTCGTTGGCTTATGAGTCTAAAGATCTCAGCTGCCCTTTAGGCATTAAAGCCCATTCTACTAGAGGCATGGCCTCTTCGTGGGCTTGGTCTATTGGCATTCTCTAAATGATATCTGTGTGGCGGCAGGCTGGGCCTCCCCGTCCACTTATCAGATTATATTAGATGTCCCGGCATTATAGGCTGGGCTTCTTGCTGTGTACAGTTTTAACCCCTTAAGGCTCGAAAAGTCCGGTCTGGGTTAAGTATTGTATAAGTCATAGCACATTCCTTATACGGCTCGAATTATCTGGCCATTCATTATTCCTGGCCCGACTATGTCCGGTCTATATATTATATTACACGTATATCGTGTTCATTCTCATTAAGGGCTTGACTCAGGTCTGGCTCATTTTGGGACTTCTTGATATCATATTACGGGCCCACCTAGGTTGGCCTGGGTTTGGTGTCGTCGGCGTTAGAGCCATTAAGCAAGCACGGCGTTTTGCATTGGTCCCCCATAGCGTTTTAGCAAAACGCAATACGAGAGTACTCTCGTAAGGGAACGTTTCGGTTACTAACGTAACCTCGGTTCCCTAAGATGAGGGAACGAGTATTGCGTTTTGCTTGCCGTGCTTGCTCACTTGCTCAGGAGTCGCTTCAGTCGATTAACCTGACTAACCTTGCGAGAGTGGGTCTTATATACCCTTGGCTATGCAAATTCTGTTGCCCCTTGTGGCGGGAATTTGGAAGGACCTGATTGGTCCGTCCCGCCCCACGGTCTCGCCATAGGTTGCTGCAGTTGCAGCGGCACAGCCAATCAGCACGCAGCTGCTTCCTGCTGAGAGCTGTGCAGCTGCACTGCGTGTACATGGTATTTTTGGATAAAAATTTGCTTCAATATCTCGAGGAAAGGAATTCCCCCATAGCGTTTTAGCAAAACGCAATACTCGTTCCCTCATCTTAGGGAACCGAGGTTACGTTAGTAACCGAAACGTTACTACCACCATAATATAGTTATGGTTACTTCTACTTAGAGAGAATCATGGTCACTCACACATTAAGAGAGTCATGTTTACTCCCACCTTCAGAGAGTCATGGTTACTCCCACCATAATATAGTTATGGTTACTTCCACTTAGAGATACTCATAGTTACTCTCACCATAATATAGTTATGGTTATTTCTACTTAGAGAGAATCATGGTCACTCACATTAAGAGAGTCATGTTTACTCCCACCTTCAGAGAGTCATGTTTACTCCCACCATAATATAGTTATGGTTACTTCCACTTAGAGATACTCATAGTTACTCCCACCATAATATAGTTATGGTTACTTCCACTTAGAGAGAATCATGGTCACTCACACCTTAAGAGAGTCATGGTTACTCCCACCTTAAGATAGTCATGGTTACTCCCAACTTAAAAGAGTCATAGTTACTCCCACCATACTATAGTTATGGTTACTTCCACTTAGAGAGACTTATGGTTACTCCCACCTTAAGAGAGTCATGGTTACTCCCACCTTAAGAGAGTCATGGTTAATCCCACCTTAAGAGCCATGGTAAATCCCACCTTAAGAGAGTCATGGTTACTCCCACCTTAAGAGAGTCATGGTTACTCCCACCTTAAGAGAGTCATGGTTACTCCCAACTTAAGAGAGTCATAGTTACTCCCACCATACTATAGTTATGATTACTTCCACTTAGAGAGACTTATGATCACTCCCACCTTAAGAGAGTCATGGTTACTCCCACCTTAAGAGAGTCATGGTTACTCCCACCTTAAGAGAGTCATAGTTACTCCCACTATAAGAGAGCCATGGTTACTCCCACCATAATATAGTTATGGTTACTTCCACTTAGAGATACTCATAGTTACTACCACCATAATATAGTTATGGTTATTTCTACTTAGAGAGAATCATGGTCACTCACACATTAAGAGAGTCATGTTTACTCCCACCTTCAGAGAGTCATGGTTACTCCCACCTAAAGAGAGTCATAGTTACTCCCACCATAATATAGTTATGGTTACTTCCACTTAGAGATACTCATAGTTACTCCCACCATAATATAGTTATGGTTATTTCTACTTGGAGAGAATCATGGTCACTCACACATTAAGAGAGTCATGTTTACTCCCACCTTCAGAGAGTCATGGTTACTCCCACCTTAAGAGAGTCATAGTTACTCCCACCATAATATAGTTATGGTTACTTCCACTTAGAGAGAATCATGGTCACTCACACCTTAAGAGAGTCATGGTTACTCCCACCTTAAGATAGTCATGTTTACTCCCACCTTAATAGAGTCATGGTTACTCCTGCCATAAGAGAGTCATAGTTACTCCCAACATAATATAGTTATGGTTACTTCCACTTAGAGAGAATCATGGTCACTCACACCTTAAGAGAGTCATGGTTACTCCCACCTTAAGAGAGTCATGGTTACTCCCACCTTAAGAGAGTCATGGTTACTCCTGCCATAAGAGAGTCATAGTTACTCCCACCATAATATAGTTATGGTTACTTCCACTTAGAGAGACTTATGGTCACTCCCACCTTAAGAGAATCATGGTTACTCCCACCTTAAGAGAGTCATGGTTACTCCCACCTTAAGAGAGTCATGGTTACTCCCACCTTAAGAGAGTCATGGTTAATCCCACCTTAAGAGAGTCATGGTTACTCCCACCTTAAGAGAATCATGGTTACTCCCACTATAAGAGAGCCATGGTTACTCCCACCATAAGATAGTTATGGTTACTTCCACTTAGAGAGACTTATGGTCACTCCCACCTTAAGAGAGTCATGGTTACTCCCAACTTAAGAGAGTCATAGTTACTCCCACCATACTATAGTTATGATTACTTCCACTTAGAGAGACTTATGATCACTCCCACCTTAAGAGAGTCATGGTTACTCCCACCTTAAGAGAGTCATAGTTACTCCCACTATAAGAGAGCCATGGTTACTCCCACCACAATATTGTTATGGTTACTTCCACTTAGAGATACTCATAGTTACTACCACCATAATATAGTTATGGTTACTTCTACTTAGAGAGAATCATGGTCACTCACACATTAAGAGAGTCATGTTTACTCCCACCTTCAGAGAGTCATGGTTACTCCCACCTTAAGAGAGTCATGGTTACTCCCACCTTGAGAGAGTCATAGTTACTCCTACCTTAAGAGAGTCATGGTTACTCCCACCTTAAGAGAGTCATGGTTACTCCCACCTTAAGAGAATCATAGTTACTCCCACCATAATATAGTTATGGTTACTTCCACTTAGAGAGAATCATGGTCACTTCCACCTTAAGATAGTCATGTTTACTCCCACCTTAAGAGAGTCATGGTTACTCCCACCTTAAGAGAGTCATAGTTACTCCCACCATAATATAGTTATGGTTACTTCCACTTAGAGAGACTTATGGTCACTCCCACCTTAAGAGAGTCATGGTTACTCCCACCTTAAGAGAGTCATGGTTACTCCCACCATAAGATAGTTATGGTTATTTCCACTTAGAGAGACTTATGGTCACTCCCACCTTAAGAGAGTCATGGTTACTCCCACCTTAATAGAGTCATGGTTACTCCCACCTTAAGAGACTCATGGTAATCCCACCTTAAGAGAGTCATAGTTACTCCCACTATAAGATAGCCATGGTTACTCCCACCATAAGATAGTTATGGTTATTTCTACTTAGAGAGAATCATGGTCACTCACACATTAAGAGAGTCATGTTTACTCCCACCTTCAGAGAGTCATGGTTACTCCCACCTTAAGAGAGTCATGTTTACTCCCACCTTAAGAGAGTCAAGGTTACTCCTGCCATAAGAGAGTCATAGTTACTCCCACCATAATATAGTTATGGTTACTTCCACTTAGAGAGACTTAAGGTCACTCCCACCTTAAGAGAGTCATGGTCACTCAAACCTTAAGAGAGTCATGGTTACTACCACCTTAAGAGAGTCATAGTTACTCCCACCATAATATAGTTATGGTTACTTCCACTTAGAGAGACTTATGGTCACTCCCACCTTAAGAGAGTCATGGTTACCCCCACCTTAAGAGAGTCATGGTTACTTCCACCTTAAGAGAGTCATAGTTACTCCCACCATAATATAGTTACGGTTACTTCTACTTAGAGAGAATCATGGTCACTCACACATTAAGAGAGTCATGTTTACTTCCACCTTCAGAGAGTCATGGTTACTCCCACCTTAAGAGAGTCATGGTTACTCCTGCCATAAGAGAGTTATAGTTACTCCCACAATAATATAATTATGGTTACTTCCACTTAGAGAGAATCATGGTCACTCACACCTTAAGAGAGTCATGTTTACTCCCACCTTAAGAGAGTCATGGTTACTCCCAACTTAAGAGAGTCATGTTTACTCCCACCTTCAGAGAGTCATGGTTACTCCCACCTAAAGAGAGTCATAGTTACTCCCACCATAATATAGTTATGGTTACTTCCACTTAGAGAGAATCATGGTCACTCACACCTTAAGAGAGTCATGGTTACTCCCACCTTAAGAGAGTCATGGTTACTCCTGCCATAAGAGAGTCATAGTTACTCCCACCATAATATAGTTATGGTTACTTCCACTTAGAGAGACTTATGGTCACTCCCACCTTAAGAGAATCATGGTTACTCCCACCTTAAGAGAGTCATGGTTACTCCCACCTTAAGAGAGTCATGGTTACTCCCACCTTAAGAGAGTCATGGTTAATCCCACTATAAGAGAGCCATGGTTACTCCCACCATAAGATAGTTATGGTTACTTCCACTTAGAGAGACTAATGGTCACTCCCACCTTAAGAGAGTCATGGTTACTCCCAACTTAAGAGAGTCATAGTTACTCCCACCATACTATAGTTATGATTACTTCCACTTAGAGAGACTTATGATCACTCCCACCTTAAGAGAGTCATGGTTACTCCCACCTTAAGAGAGTCATGGTTACTCCCACCTTAAGAGAGTCATAGTTACTCCCACTATAAGAGAGCCATGGTTACTCCCACCATAATATTGTTATGGTTACTTCCACTTAGAGATACTCATAGTTACTACCACCATAATATAGTTATGGTTACTTCTACTTAGAGAGAATCATGGTCACTCACACATTAAGAGAGTCATGTTTACTCCCACCTTCAGAGAGTCATGGTTACTCCCACCATAATATAGTTATGGTTACTTCCACTTAGAGATACTCATAGTTACTCTCACCATAATATAGTTATGGTTATTTCTACTTAGAGAGAATCATGGTCACTCACATTAAGAGAGTCATGTTTACTCCCACCTTCAGAGAGTCATGGTTACTCCCACCATAATATAGTTATGGTTACTTCCACTTAGAGATACTCATAGTTACTCCCACCATAATATAGTTATGGTTACTTCCACTTAGAGAGAATCATGGTCACTCACACCTTAAGAGAGTCATGGTTACTCCCACCTTAAGATAGTCATGGTTACTCCCAACTTAAAAGAGTCATAGTTACTCCCACCATACTATAGTTATGGTTACTTTCACTTAGAGAGACTTATGGTTACTCCCACCTTAAGAGAGTCATGGTTACTCCCACCTTAAGAGAGTCATGGTTAATCCCACCTTAAGAGTCATAGTTACTCCCACTATAAGAGAGCCATGGTAAATCCCACCTTAAGAGAGTCATGGTTACTCCCACCTTAAGAGAGTCATGGTTACTCCCACCTTAAGAGAGTCATGGTTACTCCCAACTTAAGAGAGTCATAGTTACTCCCACCATACTATAGTTATGATTACTTCCACTTAGAGAGACTTATGATCACTCCCACCTTAAGAGAGTCATGGTTACTCCCACCTTAAGAGAGTCATGGTTACTCCCACCTTAAGAGAGTCATAGTTACTCCCACTATAAGAGAGCCATGGTTACTCCCACCATAATATAGTTATGGTTACTTCCACTTAGAGATACTCATAGTTACTACCACCATAATATAGTTATGGTTATTTCTACTTAGAGAGAATCATGGTCACTCACACATTAAGAGAGTCATGTTTACTCCCACCTTCAGAGAGTCATGGTTACTCCCACCTAAAGAGAGTCATAGTTACTCCCACCATAATATAGTTATGGTTACTTCCACTTAGAGATACTCATAGTTACTCCCACCATAATATAGTTATGGTTATTTCTACTTGGAGAGAATCATGGTCACTCACACATTAAGAGAGTCATGTTTACTCCCACCTTCAGAGAGTCATGGTTACTCCCACCTTAAGAGAGTCATAGTTACTCCAACCATAATATAGTTATGGTTACTTCCACTTAGAGAGAATCATGGTCACTCACACCTTAAGAGAGTCATGGTTACTCCCACCTTAAGATAGTCATGTTTACTCCCACCTTAAGAGAGTCATGGTTACTCCTGCCATAAGAGAGTCATAGTTACTCCCAACATAATATAGTTATGGTTACTTCCAATTAGAGAGAATCATGGTCACTCACACCTTAAGAGAGTCATGGTTACTCCCACCTTAAGAGAGTCATGTTTACTCCCACCTTAAGAGAGTCATGGTTACTCCTGCCATAAGAGAGTCATAGTTACTCCCACCATAATATAGTTATGGTTACTTCCACTTAGAGAGACTTATGGTCACTCCCACCTTAAGAGAATCATGGTTACTCCCACCTTAAGAGAGTCATGGTTACTCCCACCTTAAGAGAGTCATGGTTACTCCCACCTTAAGAGAGTCATGGTTAATCCCACCTTAAGAGAGTCATGGTTACTCCCACCTTAAGAGAATCATGGTTACTCCCACTATAAGAGAGCCATGGTTACTCCCACCATAAGATAGTTATGGTTACTTCCACTTAGAGAGACTTATGGTCACTCCCACCTTAAGAGAGTCATGGTTACTCCCAACTTAAGAGAGTCATAGTTACTCCCACCATACTATAGTTATGATTACTTCCACTTAGAGAGACTTATGATCACTCCCACCTTAAGAGAGTCATGGTTACTCCCACCTTAAGAGAGTCATGGTTACTCCCACCTTAAGAGAGTCATAGTTACTCCCACTATAAGAGAGCCATGGTTACTCCCACCATAATATTGTTATGGTTACTTCCACTTAGAGATACTCATAGTTACTACCACCATAATATAGTTATGGTTACTTCTACTTAGAGAGAATCATGGTCACTCACACATTAAGAGAGTCATGTTTACTCCCACCTTCAGAGAGTCATGGTTACTCCCACCATAATATAGTTATGGTTACTTCCACTTAGAGATACTCATAGTTACTCTCACCATAATATAGTTATGGTTATTTCTACTTAGAGAGAATCATGGTCACTCACATTAAGAGAGTCATGTTTACTCCCACCTTCAGAGAGTCATGTTTACTCCCACCATAATATAGTTATGGTTACTTCCACTTAGAGATACTCATAGTTACTCCCACCATAATATAGTTATGGTTACTTCCACTTAGAGAGAATCATGGTCACTCACACCTTAAGAGAGTCATGGTTACTCCCACCTTAAGATAGTCATGGTTACTCCCAACTTAAAAGAGTCATAGTTACTCCCACCATACTATAGTTATGGTTACTTCCACTTAGAGAGACTTATGGTTACTCCCACCTTAAGAGAGTCATGGTTACTCCCACCTTAAGAGAGTCATGGTTAATCCCACCTTAAGAGTCATAGTTACTCCCACTATACGAGAGCCATGGTAAATCCCACCTTAAGAGAGTCATGGTTACTCCCACCTTAAGAGAGTCATGGTTACTCCCACCTTAAGAGAGTCATGGTTACTCCCAACTTAAGAGAGTCATAGTTACTCCCACCATACTATAGTTATGATTACTTCCACTTAGAGAGACTTATGATCACTCCCACCTTAAGAGAGTCATGGTTACTCCCACCTTAAGAGAGTCATGGTTACTCCCACCTTAAGAGAGTCATAGTTACTCCCACTATAAGAGAGCCATGGTTACTCCCACCATAATATAGTTATGGTTACTTCCACTTAGAGATACTCATAGTTACTACCACCATAATATAGTTATGGTTATTTCTACTTAGAGAGAATCATGGTCACTCACACATTAAGAGAGTCATGTTTACTCCCACCTTCAGAGAGTCATGGTTACTCCCACCTAAAGAGAGTCATAGTTACTCCCACCATAATATAGTTATGGTTACTTCCACTTAGAGATACTCATAGTTACTCCCACCATAATATAGTTATGGTTATTTCTACTTGGAGAGAATCATGGTCACTCACACATTAAGAGAGTCATGTTTACTCCCACCTTCAGAGAGTCATGGTTACTCCCACCTTAAGAGAGTCATAGTTACTCCCACCATAATATAGTTATGGTTACTTCCACTTAGAGAGAATCATGGTCACTCACACCTTAAGAGAGTCATGGTTACTCCCACCTTAAGATAGTCATGTTTACTCCCACCTTAATAGAGTCATGGTTACTCCTGCCATAAGAGAGTCATAGTTACTCCCAACATAATATAGTTATGGTTACTTCCACTTAGAGAGAATCATGGTCACTCACACCTTAAGAGAGTCATGGTTACTCCCACCTTAAGAGAGTCATGGTTACTCCCACCTTAAGAGAGTCATGGTTACTCCTGCCATAAGAGAGTCATAGTTACTCCCACCATAATATAGTTATGGTTACTTCCACTTAGAGCAGGGGTCGGGAACCTTTTTTGACCAAAGAGCCATTTTTTCATTTTTGGTTAATGCATTTTTCCAAAAGAGCCACAGTAAAAAATAATACTAAATTATTATTAAAAAACATGCTTTTTTCCCCAATAAAATTTCAACAATAGTAATTATTAGGTCCATAACTAAAAACAAACACATATGCAGCGAACAATAAATAAGTTGCAATATGGAATTAATTGTGCAGGGCTTTGTGAGGTTGAGTTATAAATCCTCTTTGTGTGTGTGAACATCTACTATGTTTACGTGAATACTCGACTTGGCATTTTGATATATTTCTGTAGCCTATTAATTTGACGTGCAGCCGAGGACAAAGCTGTGCTTTTCCGTGTTGCGCTCGGAGCGCGTGCACAGCATCCTGTCACTAATTCAGTTGTCTTTCGCGACTTATCGCGCGTTTATCATTAATTTTCGTCAACTGAAATCTGCGTGGATTATCATAAATACACATTTATTTATCACAAGGGTCTCTGCGGCAAAAGCGAAAGTACCCACGTGTGAAATGTTTCGAAATGTCTTTTTCCACAGCAGACCACCAGTTTAAAAAAAAAAGGATATATTCAAGTTTGTATAGCCTACTTTTACATTTTCGTTGCTGTTCTAAAAATGGTTTTCGGTTACCTTAAACAAGCCACAGCTGCTTGAATCCCAGAGCAGAAGGTGTTACCACAGAAACGTAAGTGGGTTTTGATTGCTGTCGCGACTCGTGACACTCGTGAACAGCACTGAACGCGCACGGCCGGCACAACTTGAATATTAGTTATTAATTATCATACGTTTCATTAACTTCGGTAGGCTGTTCAACAAGGGAATTGTAATTGGCTGTTTTTTTCTGCAGAGAGTGGATCTCTGTTGATGTGTCTAATTTCTTTTATCGATCATTTGTTGGTAAAGGGTGAGAGACCTGAGCCACATTATTTTTGTCAAAGAGCCAGATGTGGCTCGCGAGCCATAGGTTCCCGACCACTGACTTAGAGAGACTTATGGTCACTCCCACCTTAAGAGAATCATGGTTACTCCCACCTTAAGAGAGTCATGGTTACTCCCACCTTAAGAGAGTCATGGTTACTCCCACCTTAAGAGAGTCATGGTTAATCCCACCTTAAGAGAGTCATGGTTACTCCCACCTTAAGAGAATCATGGTTACTCCCACTATAAGAGAGCCATGGTTACTCCCACCATAAGATAGTTATGGTTACTTCCACTTAGAGAGACTTATGGTCACTCCCACCTTAAGAGAGTCATGGTTACTCCCAACTTAAGAGAGTCATAGTTACTCCCACCATACTATAGTTATGATTACTTCCACTTAGAGAGACTTATGATCACTCCCACCTTAAGAGAGTCATGGTTACTCCCACCTTAAGAGAGTCATAGTTACTCCCACTATAAGAGAGCCATGGTTACTCCCACCACAATATTGTTATGGTTACTTCCACTTAGAGATACTCATAGTTACTACCACCATAATATAGTTATGGTTACTTCTACTTAGAGAGAATCATGGTCACTCACACATTAAGAGAGTCATGTTTACTCCCACCTTCAGAGAGTCATGGTTACTCCCACCTAAAGAAAGTCATAGTTACTCCCACCATAATATAGTTATGGTTACTTCCACTTAGAGATACTCATAGTTACTCCCACCATAATATAGTTATGGTTATTTCTACTTAGAGAGAATCATGGTCACTCACACCTTAAGAGAGTCATGGTTACTCCCACCTTAAGAGAGTCATGGTTACTCCCACCATAAGATAGTTATGGTTACTTCCACTTAGAGAGACTTATGGTCACTCCCACATTAAGAGAGTCTTGGTTACTACCACCTTAAGAGAGTCATAGTTACTCCCACCATAATATAGTTATGGTTACTTCCACTTAGAGAGACTTATGGTCACTCACACCTTAAGAGAGTCATGGTTACACCTGCCATAAGAGAGTCATAGTTACTCCCACCATAACATAGTTATGGTTACTTCCACTTAGAGAGACTTATGGTCACTCCCACATTAAGAGAGTCTTGATTACTACCACCTTAAGAGAGTCATAGTTACTCCCACCATAATATAGTTATGGTTACTTCCACTTAGAGTGACTCATAGTTACTCCCACCATAATATAGTTATGGTTACTTCTACTTAGAGAGAATCATGGTCACTCACACATTAAGAGAGTCATGTTTACTCCCACCTTCAGAGAGTCATGGTTACTCCCACCTAAAGAGAGTCATAGTTACTCCCACCATAATATAGTTATGGTTACTTCCACTTAGAGATACTCATAGTTACTCCCACCATAATATAGTTATGGTTATTTCTACTTAGAGAGAATCATGGTCACTCACATTAAGAGAGTCATGTTTACTCCCACCTTCAGAGAGTCATGGTTACTCCCACCTTAAGAGAGTCATAGTTACTCCCACCATAATATAGTTATGGTTACTTCCACTTAGAGAGAATCATGGTCACTCACACCTTAAGAGAGTCATGGTTACTCCCACCTTAGGATAGTCATGGTTACTCCCAACTTAAAAGAGTCATAGTTACTCCCACCATACTATAGTTATGGTTACTTCCACTTAGAGAGACTTATGGTTACTCCCACCTTAAGAGAGTCATGGTTACTCCCACCTTAAGAGAGTCATGGTTAATCCCACCTTAAGAGTCATAGTTACTCCCACTATAAGAGAGCCATGGTAAATCCCACCTTAAGAGAGTCATGGTTACTCCCACCTTAAGAGAGTCATGGTTACTCCCACCTTAAGAGAGTCATGGTTACTCCCAACTTAAGAGAGTCATAGTTACTCCCACCATACTATAGTTATGATTACTTCCACTTAGAGAGACTTATGATCACTCCCACCTTAAGAGAGTCATGGTTACTCCCACCTTAAGAGAGTCATAGTTACTCCCACTATAAGAGAGCCATGGTTACTCCCACCATAATATAGTTATGGTTACTTCCACTTAGAGATACTCATAGTTACTACCACCATAATATAGTTATGGTTATTTCTACTTAGAGAGAATCATGGTCACTCACACATTAAGAGAGTCATGTTTACTCCCACCTTCAGAGAGTCATGGTTACTCCCACCTAAAGAGAGTCATAGTTACTCCCACCATAATATAGTTATGGTTACTTCCACTTAGAGATACTCATAGTTACTCCCACCATAATATAGTTATGGTTACTTCCACTTAGAGAGAATCATGGTCACTCACACCTTAAGAGAGTCATGGTTACTCCCACCTTAAGATAGTCATGTTTACTCCCACCTTAAGAGAGTCATGGTTACTCCTGCCATAAGAGAGTCATAGTTACTCCCAACATAATATAGTTATGGTTACTTCCACTTAGAGAGAATCATGGTCACTCACACCTTAAGAGAGTCATGGTTACTCCCACCTTAAGAGAGTCATGTTTACTCCCACCTTAAGAGAGTCATGGTTACTCCTGCCATAAGAGAGTCATAGTTACTCCCACCATAATATAGTTATGGTTACTTCCACTTAGAGAGACTTATGATCACTCCCACCTTAAGAGAATCATGGTTACTCCCACCTTAAGAGAGTCATGGTTACTCCCACCTTAAGAGAGTCATGGTTACTCCCACCTTAAGAGAGTCATGGTTAATCCCACCTTAAGAGAGTCATGGTTACTCCCACCTTAAGAGAATCATGGTTACTCCCACTATAAGAGAGCCATGGTTACTCCCACCATAAGATAGTTATGGTTACTTCCACTTAGAGAGACTTATGGTCACTCCCACCTTAAGAGAGTCATGGTTACTCCCAACTTAAGAGAGTCATAGTTACTCCCACCATACTATAGTTATGATTACTTCCACTTAGAGAGACTTATGATCACTCCCACCTTAAGAGAGTCATGGTTACTCCCACCTTAAGAGAGTCATGGTTACTCCCACCTTAAGAGAGTCATAGTTACTCCCACTATAAGAGAGCCATGGTTACTCCCACCATAATATTGTTATGGTTACTTCCACTTAGAGATACTCATAGTTACTACCACCATAATATAGTTATGGTTACTTCTACTTAGAGAGAATCATGGTCACTCACACATTAAGAGAGTCATGTTTACTCCCACCTTCAGAGAGTCATGGTTACTCCCACCATAATATAGTTATGGTTACTTCCACTTAGAGAGACTTAAGGTCACTCCCACCTTAAGAGAGTCATGGTCACTCCCACCTTAAGAGAGTCATGGTTACTACCACCTTAAGAGAGTCATAGTTACTCCCACCATAATATAGTTATGGTTACTTCCACTTAGAGAGACTTATAGTCACTCCCACCTTAAGAGAGTCATGGTTACTCCCACCTTAAGAGAGTCATGGTTACTCCCACCTTAAGAGAGTCATAGTTACTCCCACCATAATATAGTTATGGTTACTTCCACTTAGAGAGACTTATGGTCACTCCCACCTTAAGAGAGTCATGGTTACTCCCACCTTAAGAGAGTCATGGTTACTCCCACCATAAGATAGTTATGGTTATTTCCACTTAGAGAGACTTATGGTCACTCCCACCTTAAGAGAGTCATGGTTACTCCCACCTTAATAGAGTCATGGTTACTCCCACCTTAAGAGACTCATGGTAATCCCACCTTAAGAGAGTCATAGTTACTCCCACTATAAGATAGCCATGGTTACTCCCACCATAAGATAGTTATGGTTATTTCTACTTAGAGAGAATCATGGTCACTCACACATTAAGAGAGTCATGTTTACTCCCACCTTCAGAGAGTCATGGTTACTCCCACCTTAAGAGAGTCATGTTTACTCCCACCTTAAGAGAGTCAAGGTTACTCCTGCCATAAGAGAGTCATAGTTACTCCCACCATAATATAGTTATGGTTACTTCCACTTAGAGAGACTTAAGGTCACTCCCACCTTAAGAGAGTCATGGTCACTCAAACCTTAAGAGAGTCATGGTTACTACCACCTTAAGAGAGTCATAGTTACTCCCACCATAATATAGTTATGGTTACTTCCACTTAGAGAGAATCATGGTCACTCACACCTTAAGAGAGTCATGGTTACTCCCACCTTAAGATAGTCATGTTTACTCCCACCTTAAGAGAGTCATGGTTACTCCTGCCATAAGAGAGTCATAGTTACTCCCAACATAATATAGTTATGGTTACTTCCAATTAGAGAGAATCATGGTCACTCACACCTTAAGAGAGTCATGGTTACTCCCACCTTAAGAGAGTCATGTTTACTCCCACCTTAAGAGAGTCATGGTTACTCCTGCCATAAGAGAGTCGTAGTTACTCCCACCATAATATAGTTATGGTTACTTCCACTTAGAGAGACTTATGGTCACTCCCACCTTAAGAGAATCATGGTTACTCCCACCTTAAGAGAGTCATGGTTACTCCCACCTTAAGAGAGTCATGGTTACTCCCACCTTAAGAGAGTCATGGTTACTCCCACCTTAAGAGAGTCATGGTTAATCCCACCTTAAGAGAATCATGGTTACTCCCACTATAAGAGAGCCATGGTTACTCCCACCATAAGATAGTTATGGTTACTTCCACTTAGAGAGACTTATGGTCACTCCCACCTTAAGAGAGTCATGGTTACTCCCAACTTAAGAGAGTCATAGTTACTCCCACCATACTATAGTTATGATTACTTCCACTTAGAGAGACTTATGATCACTCCCACCTTAAGAGAGTCATGGTTACTCCCACCTTAAGAGAGTCATGGTTACTCCCACCTTAAGAGAGTCATAGTTACTCCCACTATAAGAGAGCCATGGTTACTCCCACCATAATATTGTTATGGTTACTTCCACTTAGAGATACTCATAGTTCCTAAAACGTTTTGCTAAAACGCTATGGGGGAATTCCTTTCCTCGAGATATTGAAGCAAATTTTTATCCAAAAATACCATGTACACGCAGTGCAGCTGCACAGCTCTCAGCAGGAAGCAGCTGCGTGCTGATTGGCTGTGCCGCTGCAACTGCAGCAACCTATGGCGAGACCGTGGGGCGGGACGGACCAATCAGGTCCTTCCAAATTCCCGCCACAAGGGGCAACAGAATTTGCATAGCCAAGGGTATATAAGACCCACTCTCGCAAGGTTAGTCAGATTAATTCTTCTTCAGCGACTTGCAATCGTTGAGCTCCGGATCGAAGCCCGCCGTCGACACGCACCCAGCGGAACACGCAGCCTGAGGATGTCGGATTCTCCGCCTTCAGCCTGCCTTCCAGCTGCGCCATCCGGCGTTAAAATATCCTTTATACTATGTATGTGTGTTTATGCTTCAAATAAAGCCGAGGACAGACGGAGCGCTCCTCTTCTCTCGTTCCGTCGCGCTAAGGCGCCGCGGACAGAGAATGTGATACCCCACGGAGCTCTCCCTTTCTCTCGTTCCGTCGCGCTGAGAAGCGCCGCGGACGGAGAAGGTTTTCCCCGCTGCACTGATGACGCCGCGGGCATACAGAGTTTCACTCCTTCCTCTCTCATCCCCACCGCTCTAAATGGCCGTGGACAGAGAACATTATATCCCCGCTGCGGACATACAGAGCTCTCCCTTTCTCTCATTGAGCGCTGAAACGCGCCGCGGACCGAGAAGGTTATATCCTCGCTGCGCTGACGCCGCAGATATATGGAGCTCTCCACGCGCCTCCCTCTCTCTCCTCCGCCGCTCTAAATGGCCGTGGACAGAGAATGTTATTCCCGCTGTGCTAATGGCTCCGCGGGCATACGGGGCTTTTCACTCGCTCCTTCTCTTACTCCGCCGCCCTGAAATGGCCGCTGACAGAGAATGTGATACTGCCGCCACGCGGATGGAAGATGTGCACTTCTACACACGAGTGAACTCAACATAAGCTCTCCTCACTCTTCCTTCTCTCTCGCCCCGCCGCCCTGATATGCCGCGGGCAGAGAATGCTAGAGGAGAGGCGAACTCAGGCTGCTGGATATATCGAGAACGCGCTTACGTCACAGCCGTTCTCGCTGCAGCGCGCGCTTGCTGCCAAAGGTAAACAGCCTTATATGGCAGCGCGCGCTCTCTGCACAGCACGCGTTCGCTGACTAGAGCGCGTCATAACACGCGCTCTCCGTCTGAGCATAACGAGGTCATAAAATGGCTGCCAAGCTTGCGCCTTTTTCCCCTCAAATATCACTTCTCCCAGTTCCCCTATTCAGGCGGCTGGAGTGGTTCAACACTGTAGGCAATGTGTCCACTACATAGTGTGCACTCCTGCATAAGCACTGTTAATTCAGTGCCACAAATCACTCAATAAACCTGATATCCTCCCAGTTCCCTTAGTTCAGGTGACTGGAGATGTAACATTGCAATAACTAGCCTGTGGTCAAACATGCTCAGTTGCACATTGACGCTGTTATGCGTTTACCACTGTGAATTCGCTCGCTGGCGTACGCCGCGAATACTCTAATGTAGTGGCGCCCATTATACAGTGCGCGCCACCACACATTATTTACAATGAATCAGAGCTTTCTAGTGGCTAGGTAGACCCGCGCCTGCAGAGCACGCGCTATCCATTAGCCCTGCCGCTAACGTGCACGTGGACTAATCCGCAAGAATGCGTCCACTTTTCAGTAACACTATCTAAACACAGTGTTACGAGTTCGTCTGTAGGCAGGTGCCAACATCAAAGTTGTACCCCTACACTCAAGCGCTTCCCTATGTTCCCCAGCTCCCTGCACTCAGGCGGCTGGAAACATTATTCCTACAATCGACGAGCCCGCAACAAACGCGCTCGCCTGTACACATACACCATTTCCCCGGCGACACAAAGCGTTCGCCACTATTCTGCGTTCTCCGGCCCCCTGCACTCAGGCGGCTGGGAACACTATTTCCCTATTTACTATTTATGAGCCCGTGAGCAACGTGCTCTTCTGTACACAAACACAATCCCCTTGGTAAGCGCCACTTCCAAGGCGACCCAATAAGGCGTGCGTCACCATTCAGTGCACGCCGCCTCTCACAGTGCTACTAGCACAATGCATCCGGGCTAACAGGTCCCTGTTACTCAGTGACCCGCCCCACAAATTAATTCAACCCTTGGCTTCGATAACAAGGTTACTCGCTACAGTTCGCTCGCATACCACCGTGCTTTCGCACTGTGGTAGAGACAGCGGTGAGAAGTGACATGAGTCACGTGCTTCGAACCGAAATATCAAACTGTTAAATTAAGGGAGCGGTGGAAACCGTGCACCCCTCACAGAGCGAGTCAGGCTTTTACAGTCGCTACTTCCTTGTGCCAAAAGAAGGGTGGTGGTCTCAGGCCATTCTAGATTTCAGACATCTGAACAAAGCCCTTATGAAGCGCCCGTTCAGAATGTTGAGAATGAAACAAATCCTCGCGCACATCCGCCGGGTGATTGGGTTTTCACTGTGGATCTAAAGGATGCCTTTTTCCACATACAAATAGCCCCTCATTACAGGCCATTCTTGAGATTCGCCTTCGAGGGGAAAAGTTTACCAATACAAGGTGCTACCTTTTTGGTCTATCTCTGACTCCCCGCACGAAGTGCATGGAAGCGGCGCTAACCCCGCTGAGGCTTCGGGGAATGAGAATTCTCAATTATCTCGACGACTGGCTCAGAATAGCTCCGTCAGAGATAGTTATTAAACCACAGATCTTGGCTTCTCAACCATTTAGAATGCTTGGGACTCAGAATCAACGTGGCAAGAGTTTATTGTCTCCCACACAGAAAGTTTCGTTTCTGGGAACAGTATTGGACTCACTGCAGATGAGCGTGCGACTGACGTCACAGCGCGCGCTCTCTGTTCAGATCCGAGCGGTTTCCCTCAGGTCCGGTGCACGCATTCCTCTCAAACACTTTCAGAGGATGCTGGGTCTCATGGCCTCGGCGGCGCTAGTTCTCAGACTGGGTCTGTTGCACATGCGCCCCCTACAGCACTGGCTGAATCGCCACGTTCCAGCTCACGCATGGCTCTCGGGCCGATTGCAAATCAAGGTAGACCACAGCTGTGTGTTGGCTCTGGCTCCTTGGAAAAATCCCGTCTGGTACCAGACGGGCGTGAGTTTGGGCACTGTTACGAAGTGGAAAGTTATCTCGACAGATGCATCCAACCTAGGTTGGGGAGCCCTTCACGAGGGCAGGCCAGTCTCCGGTCTCTGGTCAGACTCGGAGAAGAGCCTTCATATAAACTGTCTAGAGATGAAAGCGGTCACGCTATCGCTAAGAGCTTTCCTTCCGTACATAAAGCACCACCATGCCCTGGTCCGAACGGACAGCAGGTCGGTGGTAGCCTATATAAATTGCCAAGGCGGTCTGAAAATAATCGATCTGCACACAATGGCGTAAGAAGTCCTAATATGGGCAGAGCACAATACGCTGAGAGCGACTCATGTGCCAGGCATTCTGAATTTGGGTCCGGACATGCTGTCCAGGTGCAATTCAGACAATTGGGGCAGTTCTTGGAGAGGCAAAAGTGGATCTTTTCGCCTCACAAGGCTATGCTCAATGCCGAATATAATTCTCCAAGCACAAGGATGCGTTGGCCCACGAATGGCCCAACCTTCCTCTTTATGCTTTTCCCCCAATCTCAATGTTACCTCAGGTCATAGAGAGGATTAGGGAGAGCAGATGTGCTGTGCTTTAATAGCCCCGCTTTGGAGAAATCAACCTTGGTTCTCACTACTGAATCAGATGTCGGATACAGATTCGTGGCCGGTCCCGCTGAGGAGAGACCTCCTCATGCAGGCGGAACGGCAGATCTGGCATCCCCGTCCCGATCGATGGGCGCTTCATGTCTGGCCCATCAGCGGGTACATGAGAACCTCTCTGAAAAATTATTGAATACCATTACTGAAGCTAGAGCCCCCGCGACCAGGCGGCTCTATTCAGACAAATGGTCAGTCTTTTCGGACTGGTGTAAAGCGCGAAGTCTGACCCCACAGGATTGTGAAGTGTCAGAAGTGCTTACATTTTACAAGAGCTTCTGGACGCGGGTCGTTCCCCCTCCACGCTCAAAATTATGTGGCTGCTATAGCAGCGTATCACATTCAAGTGAACGGACTAACATTGTTCGCTTCCTTAAAGGGGCTAGAAGGCTTCACCCACCTCGCCCCCTCTTCAGTCCTTATATGGGACTTGTCCAGTGTCTTGGATGTCATGAAGAGCTCTGCACTTGAGCCTCTGCATTCGGTGAGCTTTAAGCTCCTGTCACTAAAGACCGCTTTTCTGCTGGCGATCGTCAGTTAAGCGAGTGGGTGATCTGCACGCGCTCTCTGTGAGCGCCTTCGTGTCTGGAATTGGGCCGTCCTCAAACCAAGACATGGATATGTACCTAAGTGCTTTCAACTCCGTTCAGAGCACAGGTCATTTCACTCTCAGCACTTTCATCACCGATAGATGAAGAAGATGCTAATTTGCTCTGTCCTGTCAGAGCGCTGAGGATATACATGGAGCGTTCCGCTGCTTAGGCAACTGAACAGCTCTTTGTATGCTTTGGCGGCTGCACCTTAGGGTGCGCGGTTACAAAGCAGACCTTGTCACGATGGATAGTAGATGCTATCTCGTTGGCTTATGAGTCTAAAGATCTCAGCTGCCCTTTAGGCATTAAAGCCCATTCTACTAGAGGCATGGCCTCTTCGTGGGCTTGGTCTATTGGCATTCTCTAAATGATATCTGTGTGGCGGCAGGCTGGGCCTCCCCGTCCACTTATCAGATTATATTAGATGTCCCGGCATTATAGGCTGGGCTTCTTGCTGTGTACAGTTTTAACCCCTTAAGGCTCGAAAAGTCCGGTCTGGGTTAAGTATTGTATAAGTCATAGCACATTCCTTATACGGCTCGAATTATCTGGCCATTCATTATTCCTGGCCCGACTATGTCCGGTCTATATATTATATTACACGTATATCGTGTTCATTCTCATTAAGGGCTTGACTCAGGTCTGGCTCATTTTGGGACTTCTTGATATCATATTACGGGCCCACCTAGGTTGGCCTGGGTTTGGTGTCGTCGGCGTTAGAGCCATTAAGCAAGCACGGCGTTTTGCATTGGTCCCCCATAGCGTTTTAGCAAAACGCAATACGAGAGTACTCTCGTAAGGGAACGTTTCGGTTACTAACGTAACCTCGGTTCCCTAAGATGAGGGAACGAGTATTGCGTTTTGCTTGCCGTGCTTGCTCACTTGCTCAGGAGTCGCTTCAGTCGATTAACCTGACTAACCTTGCGAGAGTGGGTCTTATATACCCTTGGCTATGCAAATTCTGTTGCCCCTTGTGGCGGGAATTTGGAAGGACCTGATTGGTCCGTCCCGCCCCACGGTCTCGCCATAGGTTGCTGCAGTTGCAGCGGCACAGCCAATCAGCACGCAGCTGCTTCCTGCTGAGAGCTGTGCAGCTGCACTGCGTGTACATGGTATTTTTGGATAAAAATTTGCTTCAATATCTCGAGGAAAGGAATTCCCCCATAGCGTTTTAGCAAAACGCAATACTCGTTCCCTCATCTTAGGGAACCGAGGTTACGTTAGTAACCGAAACGTTACTACCACCATAATATAGTTATGGTTACTTCTGCTTAGAGAGAATCATGGTCACTCACACATTAAGAGAGTCATGTTTACTCCCACCTTCAGAGAGTCATGGTTACTCCCACCATAATATAGTTATGGTTACTTCCACTTAGAGATACTCATAGTTACTCTCACCATAATATAGTTATGGTTATTTCTACTTAGAGAGAATCATGGTCACTCACATTAAGAGAGTCATGTTTACTCCCACCTTCAGAGAGTCATGTTTACTCCCACCATAATATAGTTATGGTTACTTCCACTTAGAGATACTCATAGTTACTCCCACCATAATATAGTTATGGTTACTTCCACTTAGAGAGAATCATGGTCACTCACACCTTAAGAGAGTCATGGTTACTCCCACCTTAAGATAGTCATGGTTACTCCCAACTTAAAAGAGTCATAGTTACTCCCACCATACTATAGTTATGGTTACTTCCACTTAGAGAGACTTATGGTTACTCCCACCTTAAGAGAGTCATGGTTACTCCCACCTTAAGAGAGTCATGGTTAATCCCACCTTAAGAGCCATGGTAAATCCCACCTTAAGAGAGTCATGGTTACTCCCACCTTAAGAGAGTCATGGTTACTCCCACCTTAAGAGAGTCATGGTTACTCCCAACTTAAGAGAGTCATAGTTACTCCCACCATACTATAGTTATGATTACTTCCACTTAGAGAGACTTATGATCACTCCCACCTTAAGAGAGTCATGGTTACTCCCACCTTAAGAGAGTCATGGTTACTCCCACCTTAAGAGAGTCATAGTTACTCCCACTATAAGAGAGCCATGGTTACTCCCACCATAATATAGTTATGGTTACTTCCACTTAGAGATACTCATAGTTACTACCACCATAATATAGTTATGGTTATTTCTACTTAGAGAGAATCATGGTCACTCACACATTAAGAGAGTCATGTTTACTCCCACCTTCAGAGAGTCATGGTTACTCCCACCTAAAGAGAGTCATAGTTACTCCCACCATAATATAGTTATGGTTACTTCCACTTAGAGATACTCATAGTTACTCCCACCATAATATAGTTATGGTTATTTCTACTTGGAGAGAATCATGGTCACTCACACATTAAGAGAGTCATGTTTACTCCCACCTTCAGAGAGTCATGGTTACTCCCACCTTAAGAGAGTCATAGTTACTCCCACCATAATATAGTTATGGTTACTTCCACTTAGAGAGAATCATGGTCACTCACACCTTAAGAGAGTCATGGTTACTCCCACCTTAAGATAGTCATGTTTACTCCCACCTTAATAGAGTCATGGTTACTCCTGCCATAAGAGAGTCATAGTTACTCCCAACATAATATAGTTATGGTTACTTCCACTTAGAGAGAATCATGGTCACTCACACCTTAAGAGAGTCATGGTTACTCCCACCTTAAGAGAGTCATGGTTACTCCCACCTTAAGAGAGTCATGGTTACTCCTGCCATAAGAGAGTCATAGTTACTCCCACCATAATATAGTTATGGTTACTTCCACTTAGAGAGACTTATGGTCACTCCCACCTTAAGAGAATCATGGTTACTCCCACCTTAAGAGAGTCATGGTTACTCCCACCTTAAGAGAGTCATGGTTACTCCCACCTTAAGAGAGTCATGGTTAATCCCACCTTAAGAGAGTCATGGTTACTCCCACCTTAAGAGAATCATGGTTACTCCCACTATAAGAGAGCCATGGTTACTCCCACCATAAGATAGTTATGGTTACTTCCACTTAGAGAGACTTATGGTCACTCCCACCTTAAGAGAGTCATGGTTACTCCCAACTTAAGAGAGTCATAGTTACTCCCACCATACTATAGTTATGATTACTTCCACTTAGAGAGACTTATGATCACTCCCACCTTAAGAGAGTCATGGTTACTCCCACCTTAAGAGAGTCATAGTTACTCCCACTATAAGAGAGCCATGGTTACTCCCACCACAATATTGTTATGGTTACTTCCACTTAGAGATACTCATAGTTACTACCACCATAATATAGTTATGGTTACTTCTACTTAGAGAGAATCATGGTCACTCACACATTAAGAGAGTCATGTTTACTCCCACCTTCAGAGAGTCATGGTTACTCCCACCTTAAGAGAGTCATGGTTACTCCCACCTTGAGAGAGTCATAGTTACTCCTACCTTAAGAGAGTCATGGTTACTCCCACCTTAAGAGAGTCATGGTTACTCCCACCTTAAGAGAATCATAGTTACTCCCACCATAATATAGTTATGGTTACTTCCACTTAGAGAGAATCATGGTCACTTCCACCTTAAGATAGTCATGTTTACTCCCACCTTAAGAGAGTCATGGTTACTCCCACCTTAAGAGAGTCATAGTTACTCCCACCATAATATAGTTATGGTTACTTCCACTTAGAGAGACTTATGGTCACTCCCACCTTAAGAGAGTCATGGTTACTCCCACCTTAAGAGAGTCATGGTTACTCCCACCATAAGATAGTTATGGTTATTTCCACTTAGAGAGACTTATGGTCACTCCCACCTTAAGAGAGTCATGGTTACTCCCACCTTAATAGAGTCATGGTTACTCCCACCTTAAGAGACTCATGGTAATCCCACCTTAAGAGAGTCATAGTTACTCCCACTATAAGATAGCCATGGTTACTCCCACCATAAGATAGTTATGGTTATTTCTACTTAGAGAGAATCATGGTCACTCACACATTAAGAGAGTCATGTTTACTCCCACCTTCAGAGAGTCATGGTTACTCCCACCTTAAGAGAGTCATGTTTACTCCCACCTTAAGAGAGTCAAGGTTACTCCTGCCATAAGAGAGTCATAGTTACTCCCACCATAATATAGTTATGGTTACTTCCACTTAGAGAGACTTAAGGTCACTCCCACCTTAAGAGAGTCATGGTCACTCAAACCTTAAGAGAGTCATGGTTACTACCACCTTAAGAGAGTCATAGTTACTCCCACCATAATATAGTTATGGTTACTTCCACTTAGAGAGACTTATGGTCACTCCCACCTTAAGAGAGTCATGGTTACCCCCACCTTAAGAGAGTCATGGTTACTTCCACCTTAAGAGAGTCATAGTTACTCCCACCATAATATAGTTACGGTTACTTCTACTTAGAGAGAATCATGGTCACTCACACATTAAGAGAGTCATGTTTACTTCCACCTTCAGAGAGTCATGGTTACTCCCACCTTAAGAGAGTCATGGTTACTCCTGCCATAAGAGAGTTATAGTTACTCCCACAATAATATAATTATGGTTACTTCCACTTAGAGAGAATCATGGTCACTCACACCTTAAGAGAGTCATGTTTACTCCCACCTTAAGAGAGTCATGGTTACTCCCAACTTAAGAGAGTCATGTTTACTCCCACCTTCAGAGAGTCATGGTTACTCCCACCTAAAGAGAGTCATAGTTACTCCCACCATAATATAGTTATGGTTACTTCCACTTAGAGAGAATCATGGTCACTCACACCTTAAGAGAGTCATGGTTACTCCCACCTTAAGAGAGTCATGGTTACTCCTGCCATAAGAGAGTCATAGTTACTCCCACCATAATATAGTTATGGTTACTTCCACTTAGAGAGACTTATGGTCACTCCCACCTTAAGAGAATCATGGTTACTCCCACCTTAAGAGAGTCATGGTTACTCCCACCTTAAGAGAGTCATGGTTACTCCCACCTTAAGAGAGTCATGGTTAATCCCACTATAAGAGAGCCATGGTTACTCCCACCATAAGATAGTTATGGTTACTTCCACTTAGAGAGACTAATGGTCACTCCCACCTTAAGAGAGTCATGGTTACTCCCAACTTAAGAGAGTCATAGTTACTCCCACCATACTATAGTTATGATTACTTCCACTTAGAGAGACTTATGATCACTCCCACCTTAAGAGAGTCATGGTTACTCCCACCTTAAGAGAGTCATGGTTACTCCCACCTTAAGAGAGTCATAGTTACTCCCACTATAAGAGAGCCATGGTTACTCCCACCATAATATTGTTATGGTTACTTCCACTTAGAGATACTCATAGTTACTACCACCATAATATAGTTATGGTTACTTCTACTTAGAGAGAATCATGGTCACTCACACATTAAGAGAGTCATGTTTACTCCCACCTTCAGAGAGTCATGGTTACTCCCACCATAATATAGTTATGGTTACTTCCACTTAGAGATACTCATAGTTACTCTCACCATAATATAGTTATGGTTATTTCTACTTAGAGAGAATCATGGTCACTCACATTAAGAGAGTCATGTTTACTCCCACCTTCAGAGAGTCATGGTTACTCCCACCATAATATAGTTATGGTTACTTCCACTTAGAGATACTCATAGTTACTCCCACCATAATATAGTTATGGTTACTTCCACTTAGAGAGAATCATGGTCACTCACACCTTAAGAGAGTCATGGTTACTCCCACCTTAAGATAGTCATGGTTACTCCCAACTTAAAAGAGTCATAGTTACTCCCACCATACTATAGTTATGGTTACTTTCACTTAGAGAGACTTATGGTTACTCCCACCTTAAGAGAGTCATGGTTACTCCCACCTTAAGAGAGTCATGGTTAATCCCACCTTAAGAGTCATAGTTACTCCCACTATAAGAGAGCCATGGTAAATCCCACCTTAAGAGAGTCATGGTTACTCCCACCTTAAGAGAGTCATGGTTACTCCCACCTTAAGAGAGTCATGGTTACTCCCAACTTAAGAGAGTCATAGTTACTCCCACCATACTATAGTTATGATTACTTCCACTTAGAGAGACTTATGATCACTCCCACCTTAAGAGAGTCATGGTTACTCCCACCTTAAGAGAGTCATGGTTACTCCCACCTTAAGAGAGTCATAGTTACTCCCACTATAAGAGAGCCATGGTTACTCCCACCATAATATAGTTATGGTTACTTCCACTTAGAGATACTCATAGTTACTACCACCATAATATAGTTATGGTTATTTCTACTTAGAGAGAATCATGGTCACTCACACATTAAGAGAGTCATGTTTACTCCCACCTTCAGAGAGTCATGGTTACTCCCACCTAAAGAGAGTCATAGTTACTCCCACCATAATATAGTTATGGTTACTTCCACTTAGAGATACTCATAGTTACTCCCACCATAATATAGTTATGGTTATTTCTACTTGGAGAGAATCATGGTCACTCACACATTAAGAGAGTCATGTTTACTCCCACCTTCAGAGAGTCATGGTTACTCCCACCTTAAGAGAGTCATAGTTACTCCAACCATAATATAGTTATGGTTACTTCCACTTAGAGAGAATCATGGTCACTCACACCTTAAGAGAGTCATGGTTACTCCCACCTTAAGATAGTCATGTTTACTCCCACCTTAAGAGAGTCATGGTTACTCCTGCCATAAGAGAGTCATAGTTACTCCCAACATAATATAGTTATGGTTACTTCCAATTAGAGAGAATCATGGTCACTCACACCTTAAGAGAGTCATGGTTACTCCCACCTTAAGAGAGTCATGTTTACTCCCACCTTAAGAGAGTCATGGTTACTCCTGCCATAAGAGAGTCATAGTTACTCCCACCATAATATAGTTATGGTTACTTCCACTTAGAGAGACTTATGGTCACTCCCACCTTAAGAGAATCATGGTTACTCCCACCTTAAGAGAGTCATGGTTACTCCCACCTTAAGAGAGTCATGGTTACTCCCACCTTAAGAGAGTCATGGTTAATCCCACCTTAAGAGAGTCATGGTTACTCCCACCTTAAGAGAATCATGGTTACTCCCACTATAAGAGAGCCATGGTTACTCCCACCATAAGATAGTTATGGTTACTTCCACTTAGAGAGACTTATGGTCACTCCCACCTTAAGAGAGTCATGGTTACTCCCAACTTAAGAGAGTCATAGTTACTCCCACCATACTATAGTTATGATTACTTCCACTTAGAGAGACTTATGATCACTCCCACCTTAAGAGAGTCATGGTTACTCCCACCTTAAGAGAGTCATGGTTACTCCCACCTTAAGAGAGTCATAGTTACTCCCACTATAAGAGAGCCATGGTTACTCCCACCATAATATTGTTATGGTTACTTCCACTTAGAGATACTCATAGTTACTACCACCATAATATAGTTATGGTTACTTCTACTTAGAGAGAATCATGGTCACTCACACATTAAGAGAGTCATGTTTACTCCCACCTTCAGAGAGTCATGGTTACTCCCACCATAATATAGTTATGGTTACTTCCACTTAGAGATACTCATAGTTACTCTCACCATAATATAGTTATGGTTATTTCTACTTAGAGAGAATCATGGTCACTCACATTAAGAGAGTCATGTTTACTCCCACCTTCAGAGAGTCATGTTTACTCCCACCATAATATAGTTATGGTTACTTCCACTTAGAGATACTCATAGTTACTCCCACCATAATATAGTTATGGTTACTTCCACTTAGAGAGAATCATGGTCACTCACACCTTAAGAGAGTCATGGTTACTCCCACCTTAAGATAGTCATGGTTACTCCCAACTTAAAAGAGTCATAGTTACTCCCACCATACTATAGTTATGGTTACTTCCACTTAGAGAGACTTATGGTTACTCCCACCTTAAGAGAGTCATGGTTACTCCCACCTTAAGAGAGTCATGGTTAATCCCACCTTAAGAGTCATAGTTACTCCCACTATACGAGAGCCATGGTAAATCCCACCTTAAGAGAGTCATGGTTACTCCCACCTTAAGAGAGTCATGGTTACTCCCACCTTAAGAGAGTCATGGTTACTCCCAACTTAAGAGAGTCATAGTTACTCCCACCATACTATAGTTATGATTACTTCCACTTAGAGAGACTTATGATCACTCCCACCTTAAGAGAGTCATGGTTACTCCCACCTTAAGAGAGTCATGGTTACTCCCACCTTAAGAGAGTCATAGTTACTCCCACTATAAGAGAGCCATGGTTACTCCCACCATAATATAGTTATGGTTACTTCCACTTAGAGATACTCATAGTTACTACCACCATAATATAGTTATGGTTATTTCTACTTAGAGAGAATCATGGTCACTCACACATTAAGAGAGTCATGTTTACTCCCACCTTCAGAGAGTCATGGTTACTCCCACCTAAAGAGAGTCATAGTTACTCCCACCATAATATAGTTATGGTTACTTCCACTTAGAGATACTCATAGTTACTCCCACCATAATATAGTTATGGTTATTTCTACTTGGAGAGAATCATGGTCACTCACACATTAAGAGAGTCATGTTTACTCCCACCTTCAGAGAGTCATGGTTACTCCCACCTTAAGAGAGTCATAGTTACTCCCACCATAATATAGTTATGGTTACTTCCACTTAGAGAGAATCATGGTCACTCACACCTTAAGAGAGTCATGGTTACTCCCACCTTAAGATAGTCATGTTTACTCCCACCTTAATAGAGTCATGGTTACTCCTGCCATAAGAGAGTCATAGTTACTCCCAACATAATATAGTTATGGTTACTTCCACTTAGAGAGAATCATGGTCACTCACACCTTAAGAGAGTCATGGTTACTCCCACCTTAAGAGAGTCATGGTTACTCCCACCTTAAGAGAGTCATGGTTACTCCTGCCATAAGAGAGTCATAGTTACTCCCACCATAATATAGTTATGGTTACTTCCACTTAGAGCAGGGGTCGGGAACCTTTTTTGACCAAAGAGCCATTTTTTCATTTTTGGTTAATGCATTTTTCCAAAAGAGCCACAGTAAAAAATAATACTAAATTATTATTAAAAAACATGCTTTTTTCCCCAATAAAATTTCAACAATAGTAATTATTAGGTCCATAACTAAAAACAAACACATATGCAGCGAACAATAAATAAGTTGCAATATGGAATTAATTGTGCAGGGCTTTGTGAGGTTGAGTTATAAATCCTCTTTGTGTGTGTGAACATCTACTATGTTTACGTGAATACTCGACTTGGCATTTTGATATATTTCTGTAGCCTATTAATTTGACGTGCAGCCGAGGACAAAGCTGTGCTTTTCCGTGTTGCGCTCGGAGCGCGTGCACAGCATCCTGTCACTAATTCAGTTGTCTTTCGCGACTTATCGCGCGTTTATCATTAATTTTCGTCAACTGAAATCTGCGTGGATTATCATAAATACACATTTATTTATCACAAGGGTCTCTGCGGCAAAAGCGAAAGTACCCACGTGTGAAATGTTTCGAAATGTCTTTTTCCACAGCAGACCACCAGTTTAAAAAAAAAAGGATATATTCAAGTTTGTATAGCCTACTTTTACATTTTCGTTGCTGTTCTAAAAATGGTTTTCGGTTACCTTAAACAAGCCACAGCTGCTTGAATCCCAGAGCAGAAGGTGTTACCACAGAAACGTAAGTGGGTTTTGATTGCTGTCGCGACTCGTGACACTCGTGAACAGCACTGAACGCGCACGGCCGGCACAACTTGAATATTAGTTATTAATTATCATACGTTTCATTAACTTCGGTAGGCTGTTCAACAAGGGAATTGTAATTGGCTGTTTTTTTCTGCAGAGAGTGGATCTCTGTTGATGTGTCTAATTTCTTTTATCGATCATTTGTTGGTAAAGGGTGAGAGACCTGAGCCACATTATTTTTGTCAAAGAGCCAGATGTGGCTCGCGAGCCATAGGTTCCCGACCACTGACTTAGAGAGACTTATGGTCACTCCCACCTTAAGAGAATCATGGTTACTCCCACCTTAAGAGAGTCATGGTTACTCCCACCTTAAGAGAGTCATGGTTACTCCCACCTTAAGAGAGTCATGGTTAATCCCACCTTAAGAGAGTCATGGTTACTCCCACCTTAAGAGAATCATGGTTACTCCCACTATAAGAGAGCCATGGTTACTCCCACCATAAGATAGTTATGGTTACTTCCACTTAGAGAGACTTATGGTCACTCCCACCTTAAGAGAGTCATGGTTACTCCCAACTTAAGAGAGTCATAGTTACTCCCACCATACTATAGTTATGATTACTTCCACTTAGAGAGACTTATGATCACTCCCACCTTAAGAGAGTCATGGTTACTCCCACCTTAAGAGAGTCATAGTTACTCCCACTATAAGAGAGCCATGGTTACTCCCACCACAATATTGTTATGGTTACTTCCACTTAGAGATACTCATAGTTACTACCACCATAATATAGTTATGGTTACTTCTACTTAGAGAGAATCATGGTCACTCACACATTAAGAGAGTCATGTTTACTCCCACCTTCAGAGAGTCATGGTTACTCCCACCTAAAGAAAGTCATAGTTACTCCCACCATAATATAGTTATGGTTACTTCCACTTAGAGATACTCATAGTTACTCCCACCATAATATAGTTATGGTTATTTCTACTTAGAGAGAATCATGGTCACTCACACCTTAAGAGAGTCATGGTTACTCCCACCTTAAGAGAGTCATGGTTACTCCCACCATAAGATAGTTATGGTTACTTCCACTTAGAGAGACTTATGGTCACTCCCACATTAAGAGAGTCTTGGTTACTACCACCTTAAGAGAGTCATAGTTACTCCCACCATAATATAGTTATGGTTACTTCCACTTAGAGAGACTTATGGTCACTCACACCTTAAGAGAGTCATGGTTACACCTGCCATAAGAGAGTCATAGTTACTCCCACCATAACATAGTTATGGTTACTTCCACTTAGAGAGACTTATGGTCACTCCCACATTAAGAGAGTCTTGATTACTACCACCTTAAGAGAGTCATAGTTACTCCCACCATAATATAGTTATGGTTACTTCCACTTAGAGTGACTCATAGTTACTCCCACCATAATATAGTTATGGTTACTTCTACTTAGAGAGAATCATGGTCACTCACACATTAAGAGAGTCATGTTTACTCCCACCTTCAGAGAGTCATGGTTACTCCCACCTAAAGAGAGTCATAGTTACTCCCACCATAATATAGTTATGGTTACTTCCACTTAGAGATACTCATAGTTACTCCCACCATAATATAGTTATGGTTATTTCTACTTAGAGAGAATCATGGTCACTCACATTAAGAGAGTCATGTTTACTCCCACCTTCAGAGAGTCATGGTTACTCCCACCTTAAGAGAGTCATAGTTACTCCCACCATAATATAGTTATGGTTACTTCCACTTAGAGAGAATCATGGTCACTCACACCTTAAGAGAGTCATGGTTACTCCCACCTTAGGATAGTCATGGTTACTCCCAACTTAAAAGAGTCATAGTTACTCCCACCATACTATAGTTATGGTTACTTCCACTTAGAGAGACTTATGGTTACTCCCACCTTAAGAGAGTCATGGTTACTCCCACCTTAAGAGAGTCATGGTTAATCCCACCTTAAGAGTCATAGTTACTCCCACTATAAGAGAGCCATGGTAAATCCCACCTTAAGAGAGTCATGGTTACTCCCACCTTAAGAGAGTCATGGTTACTCCCACCTTAAGAGAGTCATGGTTACTCCCAACTTAAGAGAGTCATAGTTACTCCCACCATACTATAGTTATGATTACTTCCACTTAGAGAGACTTATGATCACTCCCACCTTAAGAGAGTCATGGTTACTCCCACCTTAAGAGAGTCATAGTTACTCCCACTATAAGAGAGCCATGGTTACTCCCACCATAATATAGTTATGGTTACTTCCACTTAGAGATACTCATAGTTACTACCACCATAATATAGTTATGGTTATTTCTACTTAGAGAGAATCATGGTCACTCACACATTAAGAGAGTCATGTTTACTCCCACCTTCAGAGAGTCATGGTTACTCCCACCTAAAGAGAGTCATAGTTACTCCCACCATAATATAGTTATGGTTACTTCCACTTAGAGATACTCATAGTTACTCCCACCATAATATAGTTATGGTTACTTCCACTTAGAGAGAATCATGGTCACTCACACCTTAAGAGAGTCATGGTTACTCCCACCTTAAGATAGTCATGTTTACTCCCACCTTAAGAGAGTCATGGTTACTCCTGCCATAAGAGAGTCATAGTTACTCCCAACATAATATAGTTATGGTTACTTCCACTTAGAGAGAATCATGGTCACTCACACCTTAAGAGAGTCATGGTTACTCCCACCTTAAGAGAGTCATGTTTACTCCCACCTTAAGAGAGTCATGGTTACTCCTGCCATAAGAGAGTCATAGTTACTCCCACCATAATATAGTTATGGTTACTTCCACTTAGAGAGACTTATGATCACTCCCACCTTAAGAGAATCATGGTTACTCCCACCTTAAGAGAGTCATGGTTACTCCCACCTTAAGAGAGTCATGGTTACTCCCACCTTAAGAGAGTCATGGTTAATCCCACCTTAAGAGAGTCATGGTTACTCCCACCTTAAGAGAATCATGGTTACTCCCACTATAAGAGAGCCATGGTTACTCCCACCATAAGATAGTTATGGTTACTTCCACTTAGAGAGACTTATGGTCACTCCCACCTTAAGAGAGTCATGGTTACTCCCAACTTAAGAGAGTCATAGTTACTCCCACCATACTATAGTTATGATTACTTCCACTTAGAGAGACTTATGATCACTCCCACCTTAAGAGAGTCATGGTTACTCCCACCTTAAGAGAGTCATGGTTACTCCCACCTTAAGAGAGTCATAGTTACTCCCACTATAAGAGAGCCATGGTTACTCCCACCATAATATTGTTATGGTTACTTCCACTTAGAGATACTCATAGTTACTACCACCATAATATAGTTATGGTTACTTCTACTTAGAGAGAATCATGGTCACTCACACATTAAGAGAGTCATGTTTACTCCCACCTTCAGAGAGTCATGGTTACTCCCACCATAATATAGTTATGGTTACTTCCACTTAGAGAGACTTAAGGTCACTCCCACCTTAAGAGAGTCATGGTCACTCCCACCTTAAGAGAGTCATGGTTACTACCACCTTAAGAGAGTCATAGTTACTCCCACCATAATATAGTTATGGTTACTTCCACTTAGAGAGACTTATAGTCACTCCCACCTTAAGAGAGTCATGGTTACTCCCACCTTAAGAGAGTCATGGTTACTCCCACCTTAAGAGAGTCATAGTTACTCCCACCATAATATAGTTATGGTTACTTCCACTTAGAGAGACTTATGGTCACTCCCACCTTAAGAGAGTCATGGTTACTCCCACCTTAAGAGAGTCATGGTTACTCCCACCATAAGATAGTTATGGTTATTTCCACTTAGAGAGACTTATGGTCACTCCCACCTTAAGAGAGTCATGGTTACTCCCACCTTAAGAGAGTCATAGTTACTCCCACTATAAGATAGCCATGGTTACTCCCACCATAAGATAGTTATGGTTATTTCTACTTAGAGAGAATCATGGTCACTCACACATTAAGAGAGTCATGTTTACTCCCACCTTCAGAGAGTCATGGTTACTCCCACCTTAAGAGAGTCATGTTTACTCCCACCTTAAGAGAGTCATAGTTACTCCCACTATAAGAGAGCCATGGTTACTCCCACCACAATATTGTTATGGTTACTTCCACTTAGAGATACTCATAGTTACTACCACCATAATATAGTTATGGTTACTTCTACTTAGAGAGAATCATGGTCACTCACACATTAAGAGAGTCATGTTTACTCCCACCTTCAGAGAGTCATGGTTACTCCCACCTTAAGAGAGTCATGGTTACTCCCACCTTGAGAGAGTCATAGTTACTCCTACCTTAAGAGAGTCATGGTTACTCCCACCTTAAGAGAGTCATGGTTACTCCCACCTTAAGAGAATCATAGTTACTCCCACCATAATATAGTTATGGTTACTTCCACTTAGAGAGAATCATGGTCACTTCCACCTTAAGATAGTCATGTTTACTCCCACCTTAAGAGAGTCATGGTTACTCCCACCTTAAGAGAGTCATAGTTACTCCCACCATAATATAGTTATGGTTACTTCCACTTAGAGAGACTTATGGTCACTCCCACCTTAAGAGAGTCATGGTTACTCCCACCTTAAGAGAGTCATGGTTACTCCCACCATAAGATAGTTATGGTTATTTCCACTTAGAGAGACTTATGGTCACTCCCACCTTAAGAGAGTCATGGTTACTCCCACCTTAATAGAGTCATGGTTACTCCCACCTTAAGAGACTCATGGTAATCCCACCTTAAGAGAGTCATAGTTACTCCCACTATAAGATAGCCATGGTTACTCCCACCATAAGATAGTTATGGTTATTTCTACTTAGAGAGAATCATGGTCACTCACACATTAAGAGAGTCATGTTTACTCCCACCTTCAGAGAGTCATGGTTACTCCCACCTTAAGAGAGTCATGTTTACTCCCACCTTAAGAGAGTCAAGGTTACTCCTGCCATAAGAGAGTCATAGTTACTCCCACCATAATATAGTTATGGTTACTTCCACTTAGAGAGACTTAAGGTCACTCCCACCTTAAGAGAGTCATGGTCACTCAAACCTTAAGAGAGTCATGGTTACTACCACCTTAAGAGAGTCATAGTTACTCCCACCATAATATAGTTATGGTTACTTCCACTTAGAGAGACTTATGGTCACTCCCACCTTAAGAGAGTCATGGTTACCCCCACCTTAAGAGAGTCATGGTTACTTCCACCTTAAGAGAGTCATAGTTACTCCCACCATAATATAGTTACGGTTACTTCTACTTAGAGAGAATCATGGTCACTCACACATTAAGAGAGTCATGTTTACTTCCACCTTCAGAGAGTCATGGTTACTCCCACCTTAAGAGAGTCATGGTTACTCCTGCCATAAGAGAGTTATAGTTACTCCCACAATAATATAATTATGGTTACTTCCACTTAGAGAGAATCATGGTCACTCACACCTTAAGAGAGTCATGTTTACTCCCACCTTAAGAGAGTCATGGTTACTCCCAACTTAAGAGAGTCATGTTTACTCCCACCTTCAGAGAGTCATGGTTACTCCCACCTAAAGAGAGTCATAGTTACTCCCACCATAATATAGTTATGGTTACTTCCACTTAGAGAGAATCATGGTCACTCACACCTTAAGAGAGTCATGGTTACTCCCACCTTAAGAGAGTCATGGTTACTCCTGCCATAAGAGAGTCATAGTTACTCCCACCATAATATAGTTATGGTTACTTCCACTTAGAGAGACTTATGGTCACTCCCACCTTAAGAGAATCATGGTTACTCCCACCTTAAGAGAGTCATGGTTACTCCCACCTTAAGAGAGTCATGGTTACTCCCACCTTAAGAGAGTCATGGTTAATCCCACTATAAGAGAGCCATGGTTACTCCCACCATAAGATAGTTATGGTTACTTCCACTTAGAGAGACTAATGGTCACTCCCACCTTAAGAGAGTCATGGTTACTCCCAACTTAAGAGAGTCATAGTTACTCCCACCATACTATAGTTATGATTACTTCCACTTAGAGAGACTTATGATCACTCCCACCTTAAGAGAGTCATGGTTACTCCCACCTTAAGAGAGTCATGGTTACTCCCACCTTAAGAGAGTCATAGTTACTCCCACTATAAGAGAGCCATGGTTACTCCCACCATAATATTGTTATGGTTACTTCCACTTAGAGATACTCATAGTTACTACCACCATAATATAGTTATGGTTACTTCTACTTAGAGAGAATCATGGTCACTCACACATTAAGAGAGTCATGTTTACTCCCACCTTCAGAGAGTCATGGTTACTCCCACCATAATATAGTTATGGTTACTTCCACTTAGAGATACTCATAGTTACTCTCACCATAATATAGTTATGGTTATTTCTACTTAGAGAGAATCATGGTCACTCACATTAAGAGAGTCATGTTTACTCCCACCTTCAGAGAGTCATGGTTACTCCCACCATAATATAGTTATGGTTACTTCCACTTAGAGATACTCATAGTTACTCCCACCATAATATAGTTATGGTTACTTCCACTTAGAGAGAATCATGGTCACTCACACCTTAAGAGAGTCATGGTTACTCCCACCTTAAGATAGTCATGGTTACTCCCAACTTAAAAGAGTCATAGTTACTCCCACCATACTATAGTTATGGTTACTTTCACTTAGAGAGACTTATGGTTACTCCCACCTTAAGAGAGTCATGGTTACTCCCACCTTAAGAGAGTCATGGTTAATCCCACCTTAAGAGTCATAGTTACTCCCACTATAAGAGAGCCATGGTAAATCCCACCTTAAGAGAGTCATGGTTACTCCCACCTTAAGAGAGTCATGGTTACTCCCACCTTAAGAGAGTCATGGTTACTCCCAACTTAAGAGAGTCATAGTTACTCCCACCATACTATAGTTATGATTACTTCCACTTAGAGAGACTTATGATCACTCCCACCTTAAGAGAGTCATGGTTACTCCCACCTTAAGAGAGTCATGGTTACTCCCACCTTAAGAGAGTCATAGTTACTCCCACTATAAGAGAGCCATGGTTACTCCCACCATAATATAGTTATGGTTACTTCCACTTAGAGATACTCATAGTTACTACCACCATAATATAGTTATGGTTATTTCTACTTAGAGAGAATCATGGTCACTCACACATTAAGAGAGTCATGTTTACTCCCACCTTCAGAGAGTCATGGTTACTCCCACCTAAAGAGAGTCATAGTTACTCCCACCATAATATAGTTATGGTTACTTCCACTTAGAGATACTCATAGTTACTCCCACCATAATATAGTTATGGTTATTTCTACTTGGAGAGAATCATGGTCACTCACACATTAAGAGAGTCATGTTTACTCCCACCTTCAGAGAGTCATGGTTACTCCCACCTTAAGAGAGTCATAGTTACTCCAACCATAATATAGTTATGGTTACTTCCACTTAGAGAGAATCATGGTCACTCACACCTTAAGAGAGTCATGGTTACTCCCACCTTAAGATAGTCATGTTTACTCCCACCTTAAGAGAGTCATGGTTACTCCTGCCATAAGAGAGTCATAGTTACTCCCAACATAATATAGTTATGGTTACTTCCAATTAGAGAGAATCATGGTCACTCACACCTTAAGAGAGTCATGGTTACTCCCACCTTAAGAGAGTCATGTTTACTCCCACCTTAAGAGAGTCATGGTTACTCCTGCCATAAGAGAGTCATAGTTACTCCCACCATAATATAGTTATGGTTACTTCCACTTAGAGAGACTTATGGTCACTCCCACCTTAAGAGAATCATGGTTACTCCCACCTTAAGAGAGTCATGGTTACTCCCACCTTAAGAGAGTCATGGTTACTCCCACCTTAAGAGAGTCATGGTTAATCCCACCTTAAGAGAGTCATGGTTACTCCCACCTTAAGAGAATCATGGTTACTCCCACTATAAGAGAGCCATGGTTACTCCCACCATAAGATAGTTATGGTTACTTCCACTTAGAGAGACTTATGGTCACTCCCACCTTAAGAGAGTCATGGTTACTCCCAACTTAAGAGAGTCATAGTTACTCCCACCATACTATAGTTATGATTACTTCCACTTAGAGAGACTTATGATCACTCCCACCTTAAGAGAGTCATGGTTACTCCCACCTTAAGAGAGTCATGGTTACTCCCACCTTAAGAGAGTCATAGTTACTCCCACTATAAGAGAGCCATGGTTACTCCCACCATAATATTGTTATGGTTACTTCCACTTAGAGATACTCATAGTTACTACCACCATAATATAGTTATGGTTACTTCTACTTAGAGAGAATCATGGTCACTCACACATTAAGAGAGTCATGTTTACTCCCACCTTCAGAGAGTCATGGTTACTCCCACCATAATATAGTTATGGTTACTTCCACTTAGAGATACTCATAGTTACTCTCACCATAATATAGTTATGGTTATTTCTACTTAGAGAGAATCATGGTCACTCACATTAAGAGAGTCATGTTTACTCCCACCTTCAGAGAGTCATGTTTACTCCCACCATAATATAGTTATGGTTACTTCCACTTAGAGATACTCATAGTTACTCCCACCATAATATAGTTATGGTTACTTCCACTTAGAGAGAATCATGGTCACTCACACCTTAAGAGAGTCATGGTTACTCCCACCTTAAGATAGTCATGGTTACTCCCAACTTAAAAGAGTCATAGTTACTCCCACCATACTATAGTTATGGTTACTTCCACTTAGAGAGACTTATGGTTACTCCCACCTTAAGAGAGTCATGGTTACTCCCACCTTAAGAGAGTCATGGTTAATCCCACCTTAAGAGTCATAGTTACTCCCACTATACGAGAGCCATGGTAAATCCCACCTTAAGAGAGTCATGGTTACTCCCACCTTAAGAGAGTCATGGTTACTCCCACCTTAAGAGAGTCATGGTTACTCCCAACTTAAGAGAGTCATAGTTACTCCCACCATACTATAGTTATGATTACTTCCACTTAGAGAGACTTATGATCACTCCCACCTTAAGAGAGTCATGGTTACTCCCACCTTAAGAGAGTCATGGTTACTCCCACCTTAAGAGAGTCATAGTTACTCCCACTATAAGAGAGCCATGGTTACTCCCACCATAATATAGTTATGGTTACTTCCACTTAGAGATACTCATAGTTACTACCACCATAATATAGTTATGGTTATTTCTACTTAGAGAGAATCATGGTCACTCACACATTAAGAGAGTCATGTTTACTCCCACCTTCAGAGAGTCATGGTTACTCCCACCTAAAGAGAGTCATAGTTACTCCCACCATAATATAGTTATGGTTACTTCCACTTAGAGATACTCATAGTTACTCCCACCATAATATAGTTATGGTTATTTCTACTTGGAGAGAATCATGGTCACTCACACATTAAGAGAGTCATGTTTACTCCCACCTTCAGAGAGTCATGGTTACTCCCACCTTAAGAGAGTCATAGTTACTCCCACCATAATATAGTTATGGTTACTTCCACTTAGAGAGAATCATGGTCACTCACACCTTAAGAGAGTCATGGTTACTCCCACCTTAAGATAGTCATGTTTACTCCCACCTTAATAGAGTCATGGTTACTCCTGCCATAAGAGAGTCATAGTTACTCCCAACATAATATAGTTATGGTTACTTCCACTTAGAGAGAATCATGGTCACTCACACCTTAAGAGAGTCATGGTTACTCCCACCTTAAGAGAGTCATGGTTACTCCCACCTTAAGAGAGTCATGGTTACTCCTGCCATAAGAGAGTCATAGTTACTCCCACCATAATATAGTTATGGTTACTTCCACTTAGAGCAGGGGTCGGGAACCTTTTTTGACCAAAGAGCCATTTTTTCATTTTTGGTTAATGCATTTTTCCAAAAGAGCCACAGTAAAAAATAATACTAAATTATTATTAAAAAACATGCTTTTTTCCCCAATAAAATTTCAACAATAGTAATTATTAGGTCCATAACTAAAAACAAACACATATGCAGCGAACAATAAATAAGTTGCAATATGGAATTAATTGTGCAGGGCTTTGTGAGGTTGAGTTATAAATCCTCTTTGTGTGTGTGAACATCTACTATGTTTACGTGAATACTCGACTTGGCATTTTGATATATTTCTGTAGCCTATTAATTTGACGTGCAGCCGAGGACAAAGCTGTGCTTTTCCGTGTTGCGCTCGGAGCGCGTGCACAGCATCCTGTCACTAATTCAGTTGTCTTTCGCGACTTATCGCGCGTTTATCATTAATTTTCGTCAACTGAAATCTGCGTGGATTATCATAAATACACATTTATTTATCACAAGGGTCTCTGCGGCAAAAGCGAAAGTACCCACGTGTGAAATGTTTCGAAATGTCTTTTTCCACAGCAGACCACCAGTTTAAAAAAAAAAGGATATATTCAAGTTTGTATAGCCTACTTTTACATTTTCGTTGCTGTTCTAAAAATGGTTTTCGGTTACCTTAAACAAGCCACAGCTGCTTGAATCCCAGAGCAGAAGGTGTTACCACAGAAACGTAAGTGGGTTTTGATTGCTGTCGCGACTCGTGACACTCGTGAACAGCACTGAACGCGCACGGCCGGCACAACTTGAATATTAGTTATTAATTATCATACGTTTCATTAACTTCGGTAGGCTGTTCAACAAGGGAATTGTAATTGGCTGTTTTTTTCTGCAGAGAGTGGATCTCTGTTGATGTGTCTAATTTCTTTTATCGATCATTTGTTGGTAAAGGGTGAGAGACCTGAGCCACATTATTTTTGTCAAAGAGCCAGATGTGGCTCGCGAGCCATAGGTTCCCGACCACTGACTTAGAGAGACTTATGGTCACTCCCACCTTAAGAGAATCATGGTTACTCCCACCTTAAGAGAGTCATGGTTACTCCCACCTTAAGAGAGTCATGGTTACTCCCACCTTAAGAGAGTCATGGTTAATCCCACCTTAAGAGAGTCATGGTTACTCCCACCTTAAGAGAATCATGGTTACTCCCACTATAAGAGAGCCATGGTTACTCCCACCATAAGATAGTTATGGTTACTTCCACTTAGAGAGACTTATGGTCACTCCCACCTTAAGAGAGTCATGGTTACTCCCAACTTAAGAGAGTCATAGTTACTCCCACCATACTATAGTTATGATTACTTCCACTTAGAGAGACTTATGATCACTCCCACCTTAAGAGAGTCATGGTTACTCCCACCTTAAGAGAGTCATAGTTACTCCCACTATAAGAGAGCCATGGTTACTCCCACCACAATATTGTTATGGTTACTTCCACTTAGAGATACTCATAGTTACTACCACCATAATATAGTTATGGTTACTTCTACTTAGAGAGAATCATGGTCACTCACACATTAAGAGAGTCATGTTTACTCCCACCTTCAGAGAGTCATGGTTACTCCCACCTAAAGAAAGTCATAGTTACTCCCACCATAATATAGTTATGGTTACTTCCACTTAGAGATACTCATAGTTACTCCCACCATAATATAGTTATGGTTATTTCTACTTAGAGAGAATCATGGTCACTCACACCTTAAGAGAGTCATGGTTACTCCCACCTTAAGAGAGTCATGGTTACTCCCACCATAAGATAGTTATGGTTACTTCCACTTAGAGAGACTTATGGTCACTCCCACATTAAGAGAGTCTTGGTTACTACCACCTTAAGAGAGTCATAGTTACTCCCACCATAATATAGTTATGGTTACTTCCACTTAGAGAGACTTATGGTCACTCACACCTTAAGAGAGTCATGGTTACACCTGCCATAAGAGAGTCATAGTTACTCCCACCATAACATAGTTATGGTTACTTCCACTTAGAGAGACTTATGGTCACTCCCACATTAAGAGAGTCTTGATTACTACCACCTTAAGAGAGTCATAGTTACTCCCACCATAATATAGTTATGGTTACTTCCACTTAGAGTGACTCATAGTTACTCCCACCATAATATAGTTATGGTTACTTCTACTTAGAGAGAATCATGGTCACTCACACATTAAGAGAGTCATGTTTACTCCCACCTTCAGAGAGTCATGGTTACTCCCACCTAAAGAGAGTCATAGTTACTCCCACCATAATATAGTTATGGTTACTTCCACTTAGAGATACTCATAGTTACTCCCACCATAATATAGTTATGGTTATTTCTACTTAGAGAGAATCATGGTCACTCACATTAAGAGAGTCATGTTTACTCCCACCTTCAGAGAGTCATGGTTACTCCCACCTTAAGAGAGTCATAGTTACTCCCACCATAATATAGTTATGGTTACTTCCACTTAGAGAGAATCATGGTCACTCACACCTTAAGAGAGTCATGGTTACTCCCACCTTAGGATAGTCATGGTTACTCCCAACTTAAAAGAGTCATAGTTACTCCCACCATACTATAGTTATGGTTACTTCCACTTAGAGAGACTTATGGTTACTCCCACCTTAAGAGAGTCATGGTTACTCCCACCTTAAGAGAGTCATGGTTAATCCCACCTTAAGAGTCATAGTTACTCCCACTATAAGAGAGCCATGGTAAATCCCACCTTAAGAGAGTCATGGTTACTCCCACCTTAAGAGAGTCATGGTTACTCCCACCTTAAGAGAGTCATGGTTACTCCCAACTTAAGAGAGTCATAGTTACTCCCACCATACTATAGTTATGATTACTTCCACTTAGAGAGACTTATGATCACTCCCACCTTAAGAGAGTCATGGTTACTCCCACCTTAAGAGAGTCATAGTTACTCCCACTATAAGAGAGCCATGGTTACTCCCACCATAATATAGTTATGGTTACTTCCACTTAGAGATACTCATAGTTACTACCACCATAATATAGTTATGGTTATTTCTACTTAGAGAGAATCATGGTCACTCACACATTAAGAGAGTCATGTTTACTCCCACCTTCAGAGAGTCATGGTTACTCCCACCTAAAGAGAGTCATAGTTACTCCCACCATAATATAGTTATGGTTACTTCCACTTAGAGATACTCATAGTTACTCCCACCATAATATAGTTATGGTTACTTCCACTTAGAGAGAATCATGGTCACTCACACCTTAAGAGAGTCATGGTTACTCCCACCTTAAGATAGTCATGTTTACTCCCACCTTAAGAGAGTCATGGTTACTCCTGCCATAAGAGAGTCATAGTTACTCCCAACATAATATAGTTATGGTTACTTCCACTTAGAGAGAATCATGGTCACTCACACCTTAAGAGAGTCATGGTTACTCCCACCTTAAGAGAGTCATGTTTACTCCCACCTTAAGAGAGTCATGGTTACTCCTGCCATAAGAGAGTCATAGTTACTCCCACCATAATATAGTTATGGTTACTTCCACTTAGAGAGACTTATGATCACTCCCACCTTAAGAGAATCATGGTTACTCCCACCTTAAGAGAGTCATGGTTACTCCCACCTTAAGAGAGTCATGGTTACTCCCACCTTAAGAGAGTCATGGTTAATCCCACCTTAAGAGAGTCATGGTTACTCCCACCTTAAGAGAATCATGGTTACTCCCACTATAAGAGAGCCATGGTTACTCCCACCATAAGATAGTTATGGTTACTTCCACTTAGAGAGACTTATGGTCACTCCCACCTTAAGAGAGTCATGGTTACTCCCAACTTAAGAGAGTCATAGTTACTCCCACCATACTATAGTTATGATTACTTCCACTTAGAGAGACTTATGATCACTCCCACCTTAAGAGAGTCATGGTTACTCCCACCTTAAGAGAGTCATGGTTACTCCCACCTTAAGAGAGTCATAGTTACTCCCACTATAAGAGAGCCATGGTTACTCCCACCATAATATTGTTATGGTTACTTCCACTTAGAGATACTCATAGTTACTACCACCATAATATAGTTATGGTTACTTCTACTTAGAGAGAATCATGGTCACTCACACATTAAGAGAGTCATGTTTACTCCCACCTTCAGAGAGTCATGGTTACTCCCACCATAATATAGTTATGGTTACTTCCACTTAGAGAGACTTAAGGTCACTCCCACCTTAAGAGAGTCATGGTCACTCCCACCTTAAGAGAGTCATGGTTACTACCACCTTAAGAGAGTCATAGTTACTCCCACCATAATATAGTTATGGTTACTTCCACTTAGAGAGACTTATAGTCACTCCCACCTTAAGAGAGTCATGGTTACTCCCACCTTAAGAGAGTCATGGTTACTCCCACCTTAAGAGAGTCATAGTTACTCCCACCATAATATAGTTATGGTTACTTCCACTTAGAGAGACTTATGGTCACTCCCACCTTAAGAGAGTCATGGTTACTCCCACCTTAAGAGAGTCATGGTTACTCCCACCATAAGATAGTTATGGTTATTTCCACTTAGAGAGACTTATGGTCACTCCCACCTTAAGAGAGTCATGGTTACTCCCACCTTAATAGAGTCATGGTTACTCCCACCTTAAGAGACTCATGGTAATCCCACCTTAAGAGAGTCATAGTTACTCCCACTATAAGATAGCCATGGTTACTCCCACCATAAGATAGTTATGGTTATTTCTACTTAGAGAGAATCATGGTCACTCACACATTAAGAGAGTCATGTTTACTCCCACCTTCAGAGAGTCATGGTTACTCCCACCTTAAGAGAGTCATGTTTACTCCCACCTTAAGAGAGTCAAGGTTACTCCTGCCATAAGAGAGTCATAGTTACTCCCACCATAATATAGTTATGGTTACTTCCACTTAGAGAGACTTAAGGTCACTCCCACCTTAAGAGAGTCATGGTCACTCAAACCTTAAGAGAGTCATGGTTACTACCACCTTAAGAGAGTCATAGTTACTCCCACCATAATATAGTTATGGTTACTTCCACTTAGAGAGAATCATGGTCACTCACACCTTAAGAGAGTCATGGTTACTCCCACCTTAAGATAGTCATGTTTACTCCCACCTTAAGAGAGTCATGGTTACTCCTGCCATAAGAGAGTCATAGTTACTCCCAACATAATATAGTTATGGTTACTTCCAATTAGAGAGAATCATGGTCACTCACACCTTAAGAGAGTCATGGTTACTCCCACCTTAAGAGAGTCATGTTTACTCCCACCTTAAGAGAGTCATGGTTACTCCTGCCATAAGAGAGTCGTAGTTACTCCCACCATAATATAGTTATGGTTACTTCCACTTAGAGAGACTTATGGTCACTCCCACCTTAAGAGAATCATGGTTACTCCCACCTTAAGAGAGTCATGGTTACTCCCACCTTAAGAGAGTCATGGTTACTCCCACCTTAAGAGAGTCATGGTTAATCCCACCTTAAGAGAGTCATAGTTACTCCCACCATACTATAGTTATGATTACTTCCACTTAGAGAGACTTATGATCACTCCCACCTTAAGAGAGTCATGGTTACTCCCACCTTAAGAGAGTCATAGTTACTCCCACTATAAGAGAGCCATGGTTACTCCCACCACAATATTGTTATGGTTACTTCCACTTAGAGATACTCATAGTTACTACCACCATAATATAGTTATGGTTACTTCTACTTAGAGAGAATCATGGTCACTCACACATTAAGAGAGTCATGTTTACTCCCACCTTCAGAGAGTCATGGTTACTCCCACCTTAAGAGAGTCATGGTTACTCCCACCTTGAGAGAGTCATAGTTACTCCTACCTTAAGAGAGTCATGGTTACTCCCACCTTAAGAGAGTCATGGTTACTCCCACCTTAAGAGAATCATAGTTACTCCCACCATAATATAGTTATGGTTACTTCCACTTAGAGAGAATCATGGTCACTTCCACCTTAAGATAGTCATGTTTACTCCCACCTTAAGAGAGTCATGGTTACTCCCACCTTAAGAGAGTCATAGTTACTCCCACCATAATATAGTTATGGTTACTTCCACTTAGAGAGACTTATGGTCACTCCCACCTTAAGAGAGTCATGGTTACTCCCACCTTAAGAGAGTCATGGTTACTCCCACCATAAGATAGTTATGGTTATTTCCACTTAGAGAGACTTATGGTCACTCCCACCTTAAGAGAGTCATGGTTACTCCCACCTTAATAGAGTCATGGTTACTCCCACCTTAAGAGACTCATGGTAATCCCACCTTAAGAGAGTCATAGTTACTCCCACTATAAGATAGCCATGGTTACTCCCACCATAAGATAGTTATGGTTATTTCTACTTAGAGAGAATCATGGTCACTCACATTAAGAGAGTCATGTTTACTCCCACCTTCAGAGAGTCATGGTTACTCCCACCATAATATAGTTATGGTTACTTCCACTTAGAGATACTCATAGTTACTCCCACCATAATATAGTTATGGTTACTTCCACTTAGAGAGAATCATGGTCACTCACACCTTAAGAGAGTCATGGTTACTCCCACCTTAAGATAGTCATGGTTACTCCCAACTTAAAAGAGTCATAGTTACTCCCACCATACTATAGTTATGGTTACTTTCACTTAGAGAGACTTATGGTTACTCCCACCTTAAGAGAGTCATGGTTACTCCCACCTTAAGAGAGTCATGGTTAATCCCACCTTAAGAGTCATAGTTACTCCCACTATAAGAGAGCCATGGTAAATCCCACCTTAAGAGAGTCATGGTTACTCCCACCTTAAGAGAGTCATGGTTACTCCCACCTTAAGAGAGTCATGGTTACTCCCAACTTAAGAGAGTCATAGTTACTCCCACCATACTATAGTTATGATTACTTCCACTTAGAGAGACTTATGATCACTCCCACCTTAAGAGAGTCATGGTTACTCCCACCTTAAGAGAGTCATGGTTACTCCCACCTTAAGAGAGTCATAGTTACTCCCACTATAAGAGAGCCATGGTTACTCCCACCATAATATAGTTATGGTTACTTCCACTTAGAGATACTCATAGTTACTACCACCATAATATAGTTATGGTTATTTCTACTTAGAGAGAATCATGGTCACTCCCACCTTAAGAGAGTCATGTTTACTCCCACCTTCAGAGAGTCATGGTTACTCCCACCTAAAGAGAGTCATAGTTACTCCCACCATAATATAGTTATGGTTACTTCCACTTAGAGATACTCATAGTTACTCCCACCATAATATAGTTATGGTTATTTCTACTTGGAGAGAATCATGGTCACTCACACATTAAGAGAGTCATGTTTACTCCCACCTTCAGAGAGTCATGGTTACTCCCACCTTAAGAGAGTCATAGTTACTCCAACCATAATATAGTTATGGTTACTTCCACTTAGAGAGAATCATGGTCACTCACACCTTAAGAGAGTCATGGTTACTCCCACCTTAAGATAGTCATGTTTACTCCCACCTTAAGAGAGTCATGGTTACTCCTGCCATAAGAGAGTCATAGTTACTCCCAACATAATATAGTTATGGTTACTTCCAATTAGAGAGAATCATGGTCACTCACACCTTAAGAGAGTCATGGTTACTCCCACCTTAAGAGAGTCATGTTTACTCCCACCTTAAGAGAGTCATGGTTACTCCTGCCATAAGAGAGTCATAGTTACTCCCACCATAATATAGTTATGGTTACTTCCACTTAGAGAGACTTATGGTCACTCCCACCTTAAGAGAATCATGGTTACTCCCACCTTAAGAGAGTCATGGTTACTCCCACCTTAAGAGAGTCATGGTTACTCCCACCTTAAGAGAGTCATGGTTAATCCCACCTTAAGAGAGTCATGGTTACTCCCACCTTAAGAGAATCATGGTTACTCCCACTATAAGAGAGCCATGGTTACTCCCACCATAAGATAGTTATGGTTACTTCCACTTAGAGAGACTTATGGTCACTCCCACCTTAAGAGAGTCATGGTTACTCCCAACTTAAGAGAGTCATAGTTACTCCCACCATACTATAGTTATGATTACTACCACTTAGAGAGACTTATGATCACTCCCACCTTAAGAGAGTCATGGTTACTCCCACCTTAAGAGAGTCATGGTTACTCCCACCTTAAGAGAGTCATAGTTACTCCCACTATAAGAGAGCCATGGTTACTCCCACCATAATATTGTTATGGTTACTTCCACTTAGAGATACTCATAGTTACTACCACCATAATATAGTTATGGTTACTTCTACTTAGAGAGAATCATGGTCACTCACACATTAAGAGAGTCATGTTTACTCCCACCTTCAGAGAGTCATGGTTACTCCCACCATAATATAGTTATGGTTACTTCCACTTAGAGATACTCATAGTTACTCTCACCATAATATAGTTATGGTTATTTCTACTTAGAGAGAATCATGGTCACTCACATTAAGAGAGTCATGTTTACTCCCACCTTCAGAGAGTCATGTTTACTCCCACCATAATATAGTTATGGTTACTTCCACTTAGAGATACTCATAGTTACTCCCACCATAATATAGTTATGGTTACTTCCACTTAGAGAGAATCATGGTCACTCACACCTTAAGAGAGTCATGGTTACTCCCACCTTAAGATAGTCATGGTTACTCCCAACTTAAAAGAGTCATAGTTACTCCCACCATACTATAGTTATGGTTACTTCCACTTAGAGAGACTTATGGTTACTCCCACCTTAAGAGAGTCATGGTTACTCCCACCTTAAGAGAGTCATGGTTAATCCCACCTTAAGAGTCATAGTTACTCCCACTATACGAGAGCCATGGTAAATCCCACCTTAAGAGAGTCATGGTTACTCCCACCTTAAGAGAGTCATGGTTACTCCCACCTTAAGAGAGTCATGGTTACTCCCAACTTAAGAGAGTCATAGTTACTCCCACCATACTATAGTTATGATTACTTCCACTTAGAGAGACTTATGATCACTCCCACCTTAAGAGAGTCATGGTTACTCCCACCTTAAGAGAGTCATGGTTACTCCCACCTTAAGAGAGTCATAGTTACTCCCACTATAAGAGAGCCATGGTTACTCCCACCATAATATAGTTATGGTTACTTCCACTTAGAGATACTCATAGTTACTACCACCATAATATAGTTATGGTTATTTCTACTTAGAGAGAATCATGGTCACTCACACATTAAGAGAGTCATGTTTACTCCCACCTTCAGAGAGTCATGGTTACTCCCACCTAAAGAGAGTCATAGTTACTCCCACCATAATATAGTTATGGTTACTTCCACTTAGAGAGAATCATGGTCACTCACACCTTAAGAGAGTCATGGTTACTCCCACCTTAAGATAGTCATGTTTACTCCCACCTTAATAGAGTCATGGTTACTCCTGCCATAAGAGAGTCATAGTTACTCCCAACATAATATAGTTATGGTTACTTCCACTTAGAGAGAATCATGGTCACTCACACCTTAAGAGAGTCATGGTTACTCCCACCTTAAGAGAGTCATGGTTACTCCCACCTTAAGAGAGTCATGGTTACTCCTGCCATAAGAGAGTCATAGTTACTCCCAACATAATATAGTTATGGTTACTTCCACTTAGAGCAGGGGTCGGGAACCTTTTTTGACCAAAGAGCCATTTTTTCATTTTTGGTTAATGCATTTTTCCAAAAGAGCCACAGTAAAAAATAATACTAAATTATTATTAAAAAACATGCTTTTTTCCCCAATAAAATTTCAACAATAGTAATTATTAGGTCCATAACTAAAAACAAACACATATGCAGCGAACAATAAATAAGTTGCAATATGGAATTAATTGTGCAGGGCTTTGTGAGGTTGAGTTATAAATCCTCTTTGTGTGTGTGAACATCTACTATGTTTACGTGAATACTCGACTTGGCATTTTGATATATTTCTGTAGCCTATTAATTTGACGTGCAGCCGAGGACAAAGCTGTGCTTTTCCGTGTTGCGCTCGGAGCGCGTGCACAGCATCCTGTCACTAATTCAGTTGTCTTTCGCGACTTATCGCGCGTTTATCATTAATTTTCGTCAACTGAAATCTGCGTGGATTATCATAAATACACATTTATTTATCACAAGGGTCTCTGCGGCAAAAGCGAAAGTACCCACGTGTGAAATGTTTCGAAATGTCTTTTTCCACAGCAGACCACCAGTTTAAAAAAAAAAGGATATATTCAAGTTTGTATAGCCTACTTTTACATTTTCGTTGCTGTTCTAAAAATGGTTTTCGGTTACCTTAAACAAGCCACAGCTGCTTGAATCCCAGAGCAGAAGGTGTTACCACAGAAACGTAAGTGGGTTTTGATTGCTGTCGCGACTCGTGACACTCGTGAACAGCACTGAACGCGCACGGCCGGCACAACTTGAATATTAGTTATTAATTATCATACGTTTCATTAACTTCGGTAGGCTGTTCAACAAGGGAATTGTAATTGGCTGTTTTTTTCTGCAGAGAGTGGATCTCTGTTGATGTGTCTAATTTCTTTTATCGATCATTTGTTGGTAAAGGGTGAGAGACCTGAGCCACATTATTTTTGTCAAAGAGCCAGATGTGGCTCGCGAGCCATAGGTTCCCGACCACTGACTTAGAGAGACTTATGGTCACTCCCACCTTAAGAGAATCATGGTTACTCCCACCTTAAGAGAGTCATGGTTACTCCCACCTTAAGAGAGTCATGGTTACTCCCACCTTAAGAGAGTCATGGTTAATCCCACCTTAAGAGAGTCATGGTTACTCCCACCTTAAGAGAATCATGGTTACTCCCACTATAAGAGAGCCATGGTTACTCCCACCATAAGATAGTTATGGTTACTTCCACTTAGAGAGACTTATGGTCACTCCCACCTTAAGAGAGTCATGGTTACTCCCAACTTAAGAGAGTCATAGTTACTCCCACCATACTATAGTTATGATTACTTCCACTTAGAGAGACTTATGATCACTCCCACCTTAAGAGAGTCATGGTTACTCCCACCTTAAGAGAGTCATAGTTACTCCCACTATAAGAGAGCCATGGTTACTCCCACCACAATATTGTTATGGTTACTTCCACTTAGAGATACTCATAGTTACTACCACCATAATATAGTTATGGTTACTTCTACTTAGAGAGAATCATGGTCACTCACACATTAAGAGAGTCATGTTTACTCCCACCTTCAGAGAGTCATGGTTACTCCCACCTAAAGAAAGTCATAGTTACTCCCACCATAATATAGTTATGGTTACTTCCACTTAGAGATACTCATAGTTACTCCCACCATAATATAGTTATGGTTATTTCTACTTAGAGAGAATCATGGTCACTCACACCTTAAGAGAGTCATGGTTACTCCCACCTTAAGAGAGTCATGGTTACTCCCACCATAAGATAGTTATGGTTACTTCCACTTAGAGAGACTTATGGTCACTCCCACATTAAGAGAGTCTTGGTTACTACCACCTTAAGAGAGTCATAGTTACTCCCACCATAATATAGTTATGGTTACTTCCACTTAGAGAGACTTATGGTCACTCACACCTTAAGAGAGTCATGGTTACACCTGCCATAAGAGAGTCATAGTTACTCCCACCATAACATAGTTATGGTTACTTCCACTTAGAGAGACTTATGGTCACTCCCACATTAAGAGAGTCTTGATTACTACCACCTTAAGAGAGTCATAGTTACTCCCACCATAATATAGTTATGGTTACTTCCACTTAGAGTGACTCATAGTTACTCCCACCATAATATAGTTATGGTTACTTCTACTTAGAGAGAATCATGGTCACTCACACATTAAGAGAGTCATGTTTACTCCCACCTTCAGAGAGTCATGGTTACTCCCACCTAAAGAGAGTCATAGTTACTCCCACCATAATATAGTTATGGTTACTTCCACTTAGAGATACTCATAGTTACTCCCACCATAATATAGTTATGGTTATTTCTACTTAGAGAGAATCATGGTCACTCACATTAAGAGAGTCATGTTTACTCCCACCTTCAGAGAGTCATGGTTACTCCCACCTTAAGAGAGTCATAGTTACTCCCACCATAATATAGTTATGGTTACTTCCACTTAGAGAGAATCATGGTCACTCACACCTTAAGAGAGTCATGGTTACTCCCACCTTAGGATAGTCATGGTTACTCCCAACTTAAAAGAGTCATAGTTACTCCCACCATACTATAGTTATGGTTACTTCCACTTAGAGAGACTTATGGTTACTCCCACCTTAAGAGAGTCATGGTTACTCCCACCTTAAGAGAGTCATGGTTAATCCCACCTTAAGAGTCATAGTTACTCCCACTATAAGAGAGCCATGGTAAATCCCACCTTAAGAGAGTCATGGTTACTCCCACCTTAAGAGAGTCATGGTTACTCCCACCTTAAGAGAGTCATGGTTACTCCCAACTTAAGAGAGTCATAGTTACTCCCACCATACTATAGTTATGATTACTTCCACTTAGAGAGACTTATGATCACTCCCACCTTAAGAGAGTCATGGTTACTCCCACCTTAAGAGAGTCATAGTTACTCCCACTATAAGAGAGCCATGGTTACTCCCACCATAATATAGTTATGGTTACTTCCACTTAGAGATACTCATAGTTACTACCACCATAATATAGTTATGGTTATTTCTACTTAGAGAGAATCATGGTCACTCACACATTAAGAGAGTCATGTTTACTCCCACCTTCAGAGAGTCATGGTTACTCCCACCTAAAGAGAGTCATAGTTACTCCCACCATAATATAGTTATGGTTACTTCCACTTAGAGATACTCATAGTTACTCCCACCATAATATAGTTATGGTTACTTCCACTTAGAGAGAATCATGGTCACTCACACCTTAAGAGAGTCATGGTTACTCCCACCTTAAGATAGTCATGTTTACTCCCACCTTAAGAGAGTCATGGTTACTCCTGCCATAAGAGAGTCATAGTTACTCCCAACATAATATAGTTATGGTTACTTCCACTTAGAGAGAATCATGGTCACTCACACCTTAAGAGAGTCATGGTTACTCCCACCTTAAGAGAGTCATGTTTACTCCCACCTTAAGAGAGTCATGGTTACTCCTGCCATAAGAGAGTCATAGTTACTCCCACCATAATATAGTTATGGTTACTTCCACTTAGAGAGACTTATGATCACTCCCACCTTAAGAGAATCATGGTTACTCCCACCTTAAGAGAGTCATGGTTACTCCCACCTTAAGAGAGTCATGGTTACTCCCACCTTAAGAGAGTCATGGTTAATCCCACCTTAAGAGAGTCATGGTTACTCCCACCTTAAGAGAATCATGGTTACTCCCACTATAAGAGAGCCATGGTTACTCCCACCATAAGATAGTTATGGTTACTTCCACTTAGAGAGACTTATGGTCACTCCCACCTTAAGAGAGTCATGGTTACTCCCAACTTAAGAGAGTCATAGTTACTCCCACCATACTATAGTTATGATTACTTCCACTTAGAGAGACTTATGATCACTCCCACCTTAAGAGAGTCATGGTTACTCCCACCTTAAGAGAGTCATGGTTACTCCCACCTTAAGAGAGTCATAGTTACTCCCACTATAAGAGAGCCATGGTTACTCCCACCATAATATTGTTATGGTTACTTCCACTTAGAGATACTCATAGTTACTACCACCATAATATAGTTATGGTTACTTCTACTTAGAGAGAATCATGGTCACTCACACATTAAGAGAGTCATGTTTACTCCCACCTTCAGAGAGTCATGGTTACTCCCACCATAATATAGTTATGGTTACTTCCACTTAGAGAGACTTAAGGTCACTCCCACCTTAAGAGAGTCATGGTCACTCCCACCTTAAGAGAGTCATGGTTACTACCACCTTAAGAGAGTCATAGTTACTCCCACCATAATATAGTTATGGTTACTTCCACTTAGAGAGACTTATAGTCACTCCCACCTTAAGAGAGTCATGGTTACTCCCACCTTAAGAGAGTCATGGTTACTCCCACCTTAAGAGAGTCATAGTTACTCCCACCATAATATAGTTATGGTTACTTCCACTTAGAGAGACTTATGGTCACTCCCACCTTAAGAGAGTCATGGTTACTCCCACCTTAAGAGAGTCATGGTTACTCCCACCATAAGATAGTTATGGTTATTTCCACTTAGAGAGACTTATGGTCACTCCCACCTTAAGAGAGTCATGGTTACTCCCACCTTAATAGAGTCATGGTTACTCCCACCTTAAGAGACTCATGGTAATCCCACCTTAAGAGAGTCATAGTTACTCCCACTATAAGATAGCCATGGTTACTCCCACCATAAGATAGTTATGGTTATTTCTACTTAGAGAGAATCATGGTCACTCACACATTAAGAGAGTCATGTTTACTCCCACCTTCAGAGAGTCATGGTTACTCCCACCTTAAGAGAGTCATGTTTACTCCCACCTTAAGAGAGTCAAGGTTACTCCTGCCATAAGAGAGTCATAGTTACTCCCACCATAATATAGTTATGGTTACTTCCACTTAGAGAGACTTAAGGTCACTCCCACCTTAAGAGAGTCATGGTCACTCAAACCTTAAGAGAGTCATGGTTACTACCACCTTAAGAGAGTCATAGTTACTCCCACCATAATATAGTTATGGTTACTTCCACTTAGAGAGAATCATGGTCACTCACACCTTAAGAGAGTCATGGTTACTCCCACCTTAAGATAGTCATGTTTACTCCCACCTTAAGAGAGTCATGGTTACTCCTGCCATAAGAGAGTCATAGTTACTCCCAACATAATATAGTTATGGTTACTTCCAATTAGAGAGAATCATGGTCACTCACACCTTAAGAGAGTCATGGTTACTCCCACCTTAAGAGAGTCATGTTTACTCCCACCTTAAGAGAGTCATGGTTACTCCTGCCATAAGAGAGTCGTAGTTACTCCCACCATAATATAGTTATGGTTACTTCCACTTAGAGAGACTTATGGTCACTCCCACCTTAAGAGAATCATGGTTACTCCCACCTTAAGAGAGTCATGGTTACTCCCACCTTAAGAGAGTCATGGTTACTCCCACCTTAAGAGAGTCATGGTTAATCCCACCTTAAGAGAGTCATGGTTACTCCCACCTTAAGAGAATCATGGTTACTCCCACTATAAGAGAGCCATGGTTACTCCCACCATAAGATAGTTATGGTTACTTCCACTTAGAGAGACTTATGGTCACTCCCACCTTAAGAGAGTCATGGTTACTCCCAACTTAAGAGAGTCATAGTTACTCCCACCATACTATAGTTATGATTACTTCCACTTAGAGAGACTTATGATCACTCCCACCTTAAGAGAGTCATGGTTACTCCCACCTTAAGAGAGTCATGGTTACTCCCACCTTAAGAGAGTCATAGTTACTCCCACTATAAGAGAGCCATGGTTACTCCCACCATAATATTGTTATGGTTACTTCCACTTAGAGATACTCATAGTTACTACCACCATAATATAGTTATGGTTACTTCTACTTAGAGAGAATCATGGTCACTCACACATTAAGAGAGTCATGTTTACTCCCACCTTCAGAGAGTCATGGTTACTCCCACCATAATATAGTTATGGTTACTTCCACTTAGAGATACTCATAGTTACTCTCACCATAATATAGTTATGGTTATTTCTACTTAGAGAGAATCATGGTCACTCACATTAAGAGAGTCATGTTTACTCCCACCTTCAGAGAGTCATGTTTACTCCCACCATAATATAGTTATGGTTACTTCCACTTAGAGATACTCATAGTTACTCCCACCATAATATAGTTATGGTTACTTCCACTTAGAGAGAATCATGGTCACTCACACCTTAAGAGAGTCATGGTTACTCCCACCTTAAGATAGTCATGGTTACTCCCAACTTAAAAGAGTCATAGTTACTCCCACCATACTATAGTTATGGTTACTTCCACTTAGAGAGACTTATGGTTACTCCCACCTTAAGAGAGTCATGGTTACTCCCACCTTAAGAGAGTCATGGTTAATCCCACCTTAAGAGTCATAGTTACTCCCACTATACGAGAGCCATGGTAAATCCCACCTTAAGAGAGTCATGGTTACTCCCACCTTAAGAGAGTCATGGTTACTCCCACCTTAAGAGAGTCATGGTTACTCCCAACTTAAGAGAGTCATAGTTACTCCCACCATACTATAGTTATGATTACTTCCACTTAGAGAGACTTATGATCACTCCCACCTTAAGAGAGTCATGGTTACTCCCACCTTAAGAGAGTCATGGTTACTCCCACCTTAAGAGAGTCATAGTTACTCCCACTATAAGAGAGCCATGGTTACTCCCACCATAATATAGTTATGGTTACTTCCACTTAGAGATACTCATAGTTACTACCACCATAATATAGTTATGGTTATTTCTACTTAGAGAGAATCATGGTCACTCACACATTAAGAGAGTCATGTTTACTCCCACCTTCAGAGAGTCATGGTTACTCCCACCTAAAGAGAGTCATAGTTACTCCCACCATAATATAGTTATGGTTACTTCCACTTAGAGATACTCATAGTTACTCCCACCATAATATAGTTATGGTTATTTCTACTTGGAGAGAATCATGGTCACTCACACATTAAGAGAGTCATGTTTACTCCCACCTTCAGAGAGTCATGGTTACTCCCACCTTAAGAGAGTCATAGTTACTCCCACCATAATATAGTTATGGTTACTTCCACTTAGGGAGAATCATGGTCACTCACACCTTAAGAGAGTCATGGTTACTCCCACCTTAAGATAGTCATGTTTACTCCCACCTTAATAGAGTCATGGTTACTCCTGCCATAAGAGAGTCATAGTTACTCCCAACATAATATAGTTATGGTTACTTCCACTTAGAGAGAATCATGGTCACTCACACCTTAAGAGAGTCATGGTTACTCCCACCTTAAGAGAGTCATGGTTACTCCCACCTTAAGAGAGTCATGGTTACTCCTGCCATAAGAGAGTCATAGTTACTCCCACCATAATATAGTTATGGTTACTTCCACTTAGAGCAGGGGTCGGGAACCTTTTTTGACCAAAGAGCCATTTTTTCATTTTTGGTTAATGCATTTTTCCAAAAGAGCCACAGTAAAAAATAATACTAAATTATTATTAAAAAACATGCTTTTTTCCCCAATAAAATTTCAACAATAGTAATTATTAGGTCCATAACTAAAAACAAACACATATGCAGCGAACAATAAATAAGTTGCAATATGGAATTAATTGTGCAGGGCTTTGTGAGGTTGAGTTATAAATCCTCTTTGTGTGTGTGAACATCTACTATGTTTACGTGAATACTCGACTTGGCATTTTGATATATTTCTGTAGCCTATTAATTTGACGTGCAGCCGAGGACAAAGCTGTGCTTTTCCGTGTTGCGCTCGGAGCGCGTGCACAGCATCCTGTCACTAATTCAGTTGTCTTTCGCGACTTATCGCGCGTTTATCATTAATTTTCGTCAACTGAAATCTGCGTGGATTATCATAAATACACATTTATTTATCACAAGGGTCTCTGCGGCAAAAGCGAAAGTACCCACGTGTGAAATGTTTCGAAATGTCTTTTTCCACAGCAGACCACCAGTTTAAAAAAAAAAGGATATATTCAAGTTTGTATAGCCTACTTTTACATTTTCGTTGCTGTTCTAAAAATGGTTTTCGGTTACCTTAAACAAGCCACAGCTGCTTGAATCCCAGAGCAGAAGGTGTTACCACAGAAACGTAAGTGGGTTTTGATTGCTGTCGCGACTCGTGACACTCGTGAACAGCACTGAACGCGCACGGCCGGCACAACTTGAATATTAGTTATTAATTATCATACGTTTCATTAACTTCGGTAGGCTGTTCAACAAGGGAATTGTAATTGGCTGTTTTTTTCTGCAGAGAGTGGATCTCTGTTGATGTGTCTAATTTCTTTTATCGATCATTTGTTGGTAAAGGGTGAGAGACCTGAGCCACATTATTTTTGTCAAAGAGCCAGATGTGGCTCGCGAGCCATAGGTTCCCGACCACTGACTTAGAGAGACTTATGGTCACTCCCACCTTAAGAGAATCATGGTTACTCCCACCTTAAGAGAGTCATGGTTACTCCCACCTTAAGAGAGTCATGGTTACTCCCACCTTAAGAGAGTCATGGTTAATCCCACCTTAAGAGAGTCATGGTTACTCCCACCTTAAGAGAATCATGGTTACTCCCACTATAAGAGAGCCATGGTTACTCCCACCATAAGATAGTTATGGTTACTTCCACTTAGAGAGACTTATGGTCACTCCCACCTTAAGAGAGTCATGGTTACTCCCAACTTAAGAGAGTCATAGTTACTCCCACCATACTATAGTTATGATTACTTCCACTTAGAGAGACTTATGATCACTCCCACCTTAAGAGAGTCATGGTTACTCCCACCTTAAGAGAGTCATAGTTACTCCCACTATAAGAGAGCCATGGTTACTCCCACCACAATATTGTTATGGTTACTTCCACTTAGAGATACTCATAGTTACTACCACCATAATATAGTTATGGTTACTTCTACTTAGAGAGAATCATGGTCACTCACACATTAAGAGAGTCATGTTTACTCCCACCTTCAGAGAGTCATGGTTACTCCCACCTAAAGAAAGTCATAGTTACTCCCACCATAATATAGTTATGGTTACTTCCACTTAGAGATACTCATAGTTACTCCCACCATAATATAGTTATGGTTATTTCTACTTAGAGAGAATCATGGTCACTCACACCTTAAGAGAGTCATGGTTACTCCCACCTTAAGAGAGTCATGGTTACTCCCACCATAAGATAGTTATGGTTACTTCCACTTAGAGAGACTTATGGTCACTCCCACATTAAGAGAGTCTTGGTTACTACCACCTTAAGAGAGTCATAGTTACTCCCACCATAATATAGTTATGGTTACTTCCACTTAGAGAGACTTATGGTCACTCACACCTTAAGAGAGTCATGGTTACACCTGCCATAAGAGAGTCATAGTTACTCCCACCATAACATAGTTATGGTTACTTCCACTTAGAGAGACTTATGGTCACTCCCACATTAAGAGAGTCTTGATTACTACCACCTTAAGAGAGTCATAGTTACTCCCACCATAATATAGTTATGGTTACTTCCACTTAGAGTGACTCATAGTTACTCCCACCATAATATAGTTATGGTTACTTCTACTTAGAGAGAATCATGGTCACTCACACATTAAGAGAGTCATGTTTACTCCCACCTTCAGAGAGTCATGGTTACTCCCACCTAAAGAGAGTCATAGTTACTCCCACCATAATATAGTTATGGTTACTTCCACTTAGAGATACTCATAGTTACTCCCACCATAATATAGTTATGGTTATTTCTACTTAGAGAGAATCATGGTCACTCACATTAAGAGAGTCATGTTTACTCCCACCTTCAGAGAGTCATGGTTACTCCCACCTTAAGAGAGTCATAGTTACTCCCACCATAATATAGTTATGGTTACTTCCACTTAGAGAGAATCATGGTCACTCACACCTTAAGAGAGTCATGGTTACTCCCACCTTAGGATAGTCATGGTTACTCCCAACTTAAAAGAGTCATAGTTACTCCCACCATACTATAGTTATGATTACTTCCACTTAGAGAGACTTATGATCACTCCCACCTTAAGAGAGTCATGGTTACTCCCACCTTAAGAGAGTCATAGTTACTCCCACTATAAGAGAGCCATGGTTACTCCCACCACAATATTGTTATGGTTACTTCCACTTAGAGATACTCATAGTTACTACCACCATAATATAGTTATGGTTACTTCTACTTAGAGAGAATCATGGTCACTCACACATTAAGAGAGTCATGTTTACTCCCACCTTCAGAGAGTCATGGTTACTCCCACCTAAAGAAAGTCATAGTTACTCCCACCATAATATAGTTATGGTTACTTCCACTTAGAGATACTCATAGTTACTCCCACCATAATATAGTTATGGTTATTTCTACTTAGAGAGAATCATGGTCACTCACACCTTAAGAGAGTCATGGTTACTCCCACCTTAAGAGAGTCATGGTTACTCCCACCATAAGATAGTTATGGTTACTTCCACTTAGAGAGACTTATGGTCACTCCCACATTAAGAGAGTCTTGGTTACTACCACCTTAAGAGAGTCATAGTTACTCCCACCATAATATAGTTATGGTTACTTCCACTTAGAGAGACTTATGGTCACTCACACCTTAAGAGAGTCATGGTTACACCTGCCATAAGAGAGTCATAGTTACTCCCACCATAACATAGTTATGGTTACTTCCACTTAGAGAGACTTATGGTCACTCCCACATTAAGAGAGTCTTGATTACTACCACCTTAAGAGAGTCATAGTTACTCCCACCATAATATAGTTATGGTTACTTCCACTTAGAGTGACTCATAGTTACTCCCACCATAATATAGTTATGGTTACTTCTACTTAGAGAGAATCATGGTCACTCACACATTAAGAGAGTCATGTTTACTCCCACCTTCAGAGAGTCATGGTTACTCCCACCTAAAGAGAGTCATAGTTACTCCCACCATAATATAGTTATGGTTACTTCCACTTAGAGATACTCATAGTTACTCCCACCATAATATAGTTATGGTTATTTCTACTTAGAGAGAATCATGGTCACTCACATTAAGAGAGTCATGTTTACTCCCACCTTCAGAGAGTCATGGTTACTCCCACCTTAAGAGAGTCATAGTTACTCCCACCATAATATAGTTATGGTTACTTCCACTTAGAGAGAATCATGGTCACTCACACCTTAAGAGAGTCATGGTTACTCCCACCTTAGGATAGTCATGGTTACTCCCAACTTAAAAGAGTCATAGTTACTCCCACCATACTATAGTTATGGTTATTTCCACTTAGAGAGACTTATGGTCACTCCCACCTTAAGAGAGTCATGGTTACTCCCACCTTAAGAGAGTCATGGTTACTCCCACCATAAGATAGTTATGGTTATTTCCACTTAGAGAGACTTATGGTCACTCCCACCTTAAGAGAGTCATGGTTACTCCCACCTTAATAGAGTCATGGTTACTCCCACCTTAAGAGACTCATGGTAATCCCACCTTAAGAGAGTCATAGTTACTCCCACTATAAGATAGCCATGGTTACTCCCACCATAAGATAGTTATGGTTATTTCTACTTAGAGAGAATCATGGTCACTCACACATTAAGAGAGTCATGTTTACTCCCACCTTCAGAGAGTCATGGTTACTCCCACCTTAAGAGAGTCATGTTTACTCCCACCTTAAGAGAGTCAAGGTTACTCCTGCCATAAGAGAGTCATAGTTACTCCCACCATAATATAGTTATGGTTACTTCCACTTAGAGAGACTTAAGGTCACTCCCACCTTAAGAGAGTCATGGTCACTCAAACCTTAAGAGAGTCATGGTTACTACCACCTTAAGAGAGTCATAGTTACTCCCACCATAATATAGTTATGGTTACTTCCACTTAGAGAGAATCATGGTCACTCACACCTTAAGAGAGTCATGGTTACTCCCACCTTAAGATAGTCATGTTTACTCCCACCTTAAGAGAGTCATGGTTACTCCTGCCATAAGAGAGTCATAGTTACTCCCAACATAATATAGTTATGGTTACTTCCAATTAGAGAGAATCATGGTCACTCACACCTTAAGAGAGTCATGGTTACTCCCACCTTAAGAGAGTCATGTTTACTCCCACCTTAAGAGAGTCATGGTTACTCCTGCCATAAGAGAGTCGTAGTTACTCCCACCATAATATAGTTATGGTTACTTCCACTTAGAGAGACTTATGGTCACTCCCACCTTAAGAGAATCATGGTTACTCCCACCTTAAGAGAGTCATGGTTACTCCCACCTTAAGAGAGTCATGGTTACTCCCACCTTAAGAGAGTCATGGTTAATCCCACCTTAAGAGAGTCATGGTTACTCCCACCTTAAGAGAATCATGGTTACTCCCACTATAAGAGAGCCATGGTTACTCCCACCATAAGATAGTTATGGTTACTTCCACTTAGAGAGACTTATGGTCACTCCCACCTTAAGAGAGTCATGGTTACTCCCAACTTAAGAGAGTCATAGTTACTCCCACCATACTATAGTTATGATTACTTCCACTTAGAGAGACTTATGATCACTCCCACCTTAAGAGAGTCATGGTTACTCCCACCTTAAGAGAGTCATGGTTACTCCCACCTTAAGAGAGTCATAGTTACTCCCACTATAAGAGAGCCATGGTTACTCCCACCATAATATTGTTATGGTTACTTCCACTTAGAGATACTCATAGTTACTACCACCATAATATAGTTATGGTTACTTCTACTTAGAGAGAATCATGGTCACTCACACATTAAGAGAGTCATGTTTACTCCCACCTTCAGAGAGTCATGGTTACTCCCACCATAATATAGTTATGGTTACTTCCACTTAGAGATACTCATAGTTACTCTCACCATAATATAGTTATGGTTATTTCTACTTAGAGAGAATCATGGTCACTCACATTAAGAGAGTCATGTTTACTCCCACCTTCAGAGAGTCATGTTTACTCCCACCATAATATAGTTATGGTTACTTCCACTTAGAGATACTCATAGTTACTCCCACCATAATATAGTTATGGTTACTTCCACTTAGAGAGAATCATGGTCACTCACACCTTAAGAGAGTCATGGTTACTCCCACCTTAAGATAGTCATGGTTACTCCCAACTTAAAAGAGTCATAGTTACTCCCACCATACTATAGTTATGGTTACTTCCACTTAGAGAGACTTATGGTTACTCCCACCTTAAGAGAGTCATGGTTACTCCCACCTTAAGAGAGTCATGGTTAATCCCACTTTAAGAGTCATAGTTACTCCCACTATACGAGAGCCATGGTAAATCCCACCTTAAGAGAGTCATGGTTACTCCCACCTTAAGAGAGTCATGGTTACTCCCACCTTAAGAGAGTCATGGTTACTCCCAACTTAAGAGAGTCATAGTTACTCCCACCATACTATAGTTATGATTACTTCCACTTAGAGAGACTTATGATCACTCCCACCTTAAGAGAGTCATGGTTACTCCCACCTTAAGAGAGTCATGGTTACTCCCACCTTAAGAGAGTCATAGTTACTCCCACTATAAGAGAGCCATGGTTACTCCCACCATAATATAGTTATGGTTACTTCCACTTAGAGATACTCATAGTTACTACCACCATAATATAGTTATGGTTATTTCTACTTAGAGAGAATCATGGTCACTCACACATTAAGAGAGTCATGTTTACTCCCACCTTCAGAGAGTCATGGTTACTCCCACCTAAAGAGAGTCATAGTTACTCCCACCATAATATAGTTATGGTTACTTCCACTTAGAGATACTCATAGTTACTCCCACCATAATATAGTTATGGTTATTTCTACTTGGAGAGAATCATGGTCACTCACACATTAAGAGAGTCATGTTTACTCCCACCTTCAGAGAGTCATGGTTACTCCCACCTTAAGAGAGTCATAGTTACTCCCACCATAATATAGTTATGGTTACTTCCACTTAGAGAGAATCATGGTCACTCACACCTTAAGAGAGTCATGGTTACTCCCACCTTAAGATAGTCATGTTTACTCCCACCTTAATAGAGTCATGGTTACTCCTGCCATAAGAGAGTCATAGTTACTCCCAACATAATATAGTTATGGTTACTTCCACTTAGAGAGAATCATGGTCACTCACACCTTAAGAGAGTCATGGTTACTCCCACCTTAAGAGAGTCATGGTTACTCCCACCTTAAGAGAGTCATGGTTACTCCTGCCATAAGAGAGTCATAGTTACTCCCACCATAATATAGTTATGGTTACTTCCACTTAGAGAGTCTCATAGTTACTCCCACCATAATATAGTTATGGTTACTTCCACTTAGAGAGAATCATGGTCACTCACACCTTAAGAGAGTCATGTTTACTCCCACCCTAAGAGAGTCATGGTTACTCCCACCTTAAGAGAGTCATGTTTACTCCCACCTTAAGAGAGACATGGTTACTCCTGCCATAAGAGAGTCATAGTTACTCCCACCATAATATAGTTATGGTTACTCCTGCCATAAGAGAGTCATAGTTACTCCCACCATAATATAGTTATGGTTACTTCCACTTAGAGAGACTTATGGTCACTCACACCTTAACAGAGTCATGGTAACTCCCACCTTAAGAGAGTCATGGTTACTCCCACCTTAAGAGAGTCATGGTTACTTCTGCCATAAGAGAGTCATAGTTACTCCTGCCATAAGTTATAGCTACTCCCACTATAATATAGTTATGATTACTTCCACTTAGAGAGACTCATGTTCACTCCCACCTTAAGAGAGTCATGGTTACTCCTGCCATAATTTATAGTTACTCCCACTATAATATAGTTATGGTTACTTCCACTTAGAGAGTCTCATGGTAACTCCCACCTTAAGAGAGTCATGGTTACTCCCACCTTAAGAGAGTCATGGTTACTCCCACCTTAAGAGAGTCATAGTTACTCCCACTATAAGAGAGCCATGGTTACTCCCACCATAATATAGTTATGGTTACTTCCACTTAGAGAGAATCATGGTCACTCACACCTTAAGAGAGTCATGGTTACTCCCACCTTAAGAGAGTTATGGTTACTCCCACCTTAAGAGACTCATTGTTACTCCCACCATAATATAGTTATGGTTACTTCCACTTAGAGAGACTCATAGTTACTCCCACCATGATATAGTTATGGTTACTTCCACTTAGAGAGAATCATGGTCATCCAAACTTAAGAGAGTCATAGTTACTCCCACCTCAAGAGAGTCATAGTTACTCCCACCATAATATAGTTATGGTTACTTCCACATAGAGCAGTGGTCGGGAACCTATGGCTCGCGAGCCACACCTGGCTCTTTGACAAAAATAATGTGGCTCAGGTCTCTCACCCTTTACCAACAAATTATCGATAAAAGAAATTAGACACATCAACAGAGATCCGCTCTCTGCAGAAAAAAGCAGCCAATTACAATTCCCTTGTTGTACAGCCAACCGAAGTTAATGAAACGTATGATAATAACTAATATTCAAGTTGTACCGGCCGTGCGCGTTCAGTGCCGTTCACGAGTCGCGACAGCAATCAATACCCTCTTACGTTTCTGTGGTAACAGCTTCTGCTCTGGGATTCAAGCAGCTGTGGCTTGATTAAGGTAACCGAAAACCATTTTTAGAACAGCAGCGTAAATGTAAAAGTAGACTATACAAACTTGAATATATCCTTTTATTGAAACTGGTGGTCTGCTGTGGAAAAAGACATTTCGAAACATTTCACTCGTGGGTACTTTCACTTTTGCCGCAGAGACCCTTGTGATAAATAAATGTGTATTTATGATAATCCACGCAGATTTCAGTTGATGAAAATTAATGATAAAAGCGTGATAAGTCGCGAAAGACAACTGAATTACTGACAGGATGCTGTGCACGCGCTCTGAGCGCAACACGGACAAGCACAGCTTTGTACTCGGCTGCACAAAAAAATTACGTTCACACACACGAAGAGGATTTATAACTCAACCTCACAAAGCCCTGCACAATTAATTCCATATTGCAACTATTTATTGTTCGCTGCATATATGTGTTTGTTTTTAGTTATGGACCTAATAATTACTATTGTTGAAATTTTATTGGGAAAAAAAGCATGTTTTTTAATAATTATTTAATATTATTTTTTTACTGTGGCTCTTTTGGAAAAATGCATTAACCAAAAATGGAAAAATGGCTCTTTGGTCAAAAAAGGTTCCCGACCCCTGACATAGAGAGACTCATGGTAACTCCCACCTTAAGAGAGTCATGGTTACTCCCACCTTAAGAGAGTCATGGTTACTCCCACCATAATATAGTTATGGTTACTTCCACTTAGAGAGACTCATGTTCACTCCCACCTTGAAAGAGTCATGGTTACTCCTAACATAATTTATAGTTACTCCCACTATAATATAGTTATGGTTACTTCCACTTAGAGAGACTAATGGTAACTCCCACCTTAAGAGAGTCATAGTTACTCCCACCATAATATAGTTATGGTTACTTCCACTTAGAGATAATCATGGTCACTCACACCTTAAGAGAGTCATGGTTATTTCCACCTTAAGAGAGTCTTGTTTACTCCCACCTCAAGAGAGTCATGGTTACTCCCACCATAAGAGAGCCATGGTAACTCCCAATTTAAGAGAGTCACGGTTACTCCCACCATAATATAGTTATGGTTACTTCCACTTAGAGAGACTCATGGTATCTCCCACCTTAAGAGAGTCATGGTTACTCCCACCTTAAGAGAGTCATAGTTACTCCCACTATAAGACAGCCATGGTTACTCCCACCATACGATAGTTATGGTCACTCCCACATTAAGAGAGTCATGGTCACTCCCACCTTAAGAGAATCATGGTTACTCCCACCTTAAGAGAGTCATAGTTAGTCCCACCTTAAGAGTGTCATGGTTACTCCCACCATAATATAGTTATGGTTACTTCCACTTAGAGAGACTCATAGTTACTCCCACCATAAGATAGTTATGGTTACTTCCACTTAGAGAGACTTATGGTCACTCCAACTTTAAGAGAGTCATGGTTACTCCCACCTTAAGAGATTCATGGTTACTCCCACCTTAAGAGAGTCATAATTACTCCCACTATAAGAGAGCCATGGTTATTCCCACCATAAGATAGTTATGGTTACTTCCACTTAGAGAGACTTATGGTCACTCCAACCTTAAGAGAGTCATGGTTACTCCCACCTTAAGAGAGTCATGGTTACTCCCACCTTAAGAGAGTCATAATTACTCCCACTATAAGAGAGCCATGGTTATTCCCACCATAAGATAGTTATGGTTACTTCCACTTAGAGAGACTTATGATCACTCCCACCTTAAGAGTGTCATGGTTACCCCCACCTTAAGAGAGTCATGGTTACTCCCACCTTGAGAGAGAGTGATGGTTACTCCCACCTTAAGAGAGTCATAGTTACTCCCACTATAAGAGAGCCATGGTTACTCCCACCATAATATAGTTATGGTTACTTCCACTTAGAGAGAATCATGGTCACTCACACCTTAAGAGAGTCATGGTTACTCCCACCCTCCCACCTTAAGAGAGTCATGGTTACTCCCACCTTAAGAGAGTCATAGTTATTCCCACCATAAGATAGTTATGGTTACTTCCACTTAGAGAGACTCGTGGTATCTCCCACCTTAAGAGAGTCATGGTTACTCCCAGCTTAAGAGAGGCTTGTTTACTCCTACCTCAAGAGAGTCATAGTTACTCCCACCATAATATAGTTATGGTTACTTCCACTTAGAGAGACTCGTGGTATCTCCCACCTTAAGAGAGTCATGGTTACTCCCACCTTAAGAGAGTGATGGTTACTCCCACCTTAAGAGAGTCATAGTTACTCCCACTATAAGAGAGCCATGGTTACTCCCACCACAATGTAGTTATGGTTACTTCCACTTAGAGATAATCATGGTCACTCACACCTTAAGAAAGTCATGGTTACTCCCACCTTAAGAGAGTCATAGTTATTCCCACCATAAGATAGCTATGGTTACTTCCACTTAGAGAGACTTATGGTCACTCCCACCTTAAAAGAGTCTTGTTTACTTCCACCTTAAGAGAGTCATGGTTACTCCCACCTTAAGAGAGTCTTGTTTACTCCCACCTCAAGAGAGTCATGGTTACTCCCACCATAAGAGAGCCATGGTTACTCCCATTTTAAGAGAGTCACGGTTACTCCCACCATAATATAGTTATGATTACTTCCACTTAGAGAGACTCATGGTTACTCCCACCTTAAGAGAGTCATGGTTACTCCCACCTTAAGAGAGTAATAATTACTCCCACTATAATATAGTTATGGTTACTTCCACTTAGAGAGACTCATAGTTACTCCCACCATAATATAGTTATGGTTACTTCAACTTAGAGAGACTCATGTTCACTCCCACCTTAAGAGAGTCATGGTTACTCCTGCCATAATTTATAGTTACTCCCACTATAATATAGTTATGGTTACTTCCACTTAGAGAGACTCATGGTTACTCCCACCTTAAGAGAGTCATGGTTACTCCCACTATTAGAGAGCCATGGTTACTCCCACCATAATATAGTTATGGTTACTTCCACTTAGAGAGAATCATGGTCACTCACACCTTAAGAGAGTCATGGTTACTCCCACCTTCAGAAAGTCATGGTTACTTCCACTTAGAGAGTCTCATAGTTACTCCCACCTTAAGAGAGTCATGGTTACTCCCAGCTTAAGAGAGTCTTGTTTACTCCCACCTCAAGAGAGTCATGGTTACTCCCACCATAAGAGTGCCATGGTTACTCCCAATTTAAGAGAGTCACGGTTACTCCCACCATAATATAGTTATGGTTACTTCAGCTTAGAGAGACGCATGGTAACTCCCACCTTAAGAGAGTCATGGTTACTCCCACCTTAAGAGAGTAATAGTTACTCCCACCATAATATAGTTATGTTTACTTCCACTAAGAGAGACTCATAGTTACTCCCACCATAATATAGTTATGGTTACTTCCACTTAGAGAGACTCATGTTCACTCCCACCTTAAGAGAGTCATGGTTACTCCTGCCATAATTTATAGTTACTCCCACTATAATATAGTTATGTTTACTTCCACTTAGAGAGACTCATGGTAACTGCCACCTTAAGAGAGTCATAGTTACTCCTGCCATAATTTATAGTTACTCCCACTATAATATAGTTATGTTTACTTCCACTTAGAGAGACTCATGTTCACTCCCACCTTAAGAGAGTCATGGTTACTCCTGCCATAATTTATAGTTACTCCCACTATAATATATTTATGTTTACTTCCACTTAGAGAGACTCATGTTCACTCCCACCTTAAGAGAGTCATGGTTACTCCTGCCATAATTTATAGTTACTCCCACTATAATATAGTTATGTTTACTTCCATTTAGAGAGACTCATGGTAACTGCCACCTTAAGAGAGTCATAGTTACTCCCACCTTAAGAGAGTCATAGTTACTCCCACTATAAGAGAGTCATGGTTACTCCCACCTTAAGAGAGTCATAAGCTGTGTCCCAATTCAAGGGCTGCATCCTTTGAAGGCCGTGTCCTTTGAAGTGCGCGGCCGACGCGGCCTCCAAAGGACGCACCGAGACTCGTTTACAGTGGAAGGTATAGCGGATTGCGTCACCGCGGCGCGACGAAGGCTGTCCCAATTCGTAGGTCCTTCGAAGGATTCTTCAAAATACGGCCTGCAAATGCGTCCTTCTTTTCCCATGAAATGAAGGATAGTTGGATGGATGCTTCGCAGCCTTGCCTACCCCAGAATTCATTGCGCGCCGCGACGTCACATTTTTGAAGAGAAATTGCCAGATTACACTTTTAAATGCTAGTATTGTGTTTCAATTTACTCCAGTAATCTAATGTATGTACTGATAAAAATAAAATGTTGACTAAATATGTTACCAACATACGATTTTATATAGTTTACTACATATTTAGTGGTTTTGTTTTTAGGCAGTTGAATATAACTTTAAAGTCCAGTATAAATGTTAATTTCAGTTCTCTTCAACAGCAGCTGTCAACAGTTGCTAAATATTACTAATAATGTAACGAAATGCATTTACTCTGTATTTGAGTATAATTGTGAAGTACCTCAGATTTGTAATCAATTTCATCTCAGAGGCAAATATTGTGGTTTTATGAAAAACTGACTTTTTACACATGATTATTAGATTTCGTTATTAGTTATCGTTTAAAAAAGAATCTAAAAATAAAATACACTGTCTTAAATAAATATGTCTTCTAGATGAGGGATAGGCAACGTTGGTCTTGGAGGGCCGCTGTTCTGCAGTCAGAGTTCAGCTCATAGAACAGTTATGCATGTTAAAATATTTTATGGTTTGATTTGAGGATGTGAGGTAATTTAATTTATTCTTCCCTCTTTCTGAAAACATATTAGCTACATGGCAGCCGTCGAATAAGTCAGCACTGCAAACCTGTTGGTAGACAGTGGAAAATGCACTGATCCCAGATGATGTCCCGCTGACAGAGGCTTCACCAGGGTCTCCCAGCCCAGCTCAATAAAAGACTACATAAAAACATTTTCTTCCATCTGTTTTATGTACTGTTAATTTTAAAATGTATTTTGTTTTTCTAATCTTAAACGTAACTTATGTAAATAGTTGTAAAAAGTACTGTAAATAAAAATGTATAGAACAATTTATTGTTTCATTTACAAATGAATTGACTTAAATGTACAGAATTATTTATTTCATTTACAAATTATAACTTGCATTACAAAAATAATATGTAGAACGATAATATTTAATTTACACATTTTAATTTACAAAACCAAAATTTTAGTTCTCAACAATCTCTCAAGAAGAGAAAACAATCAGTCCATTCTCTCCCTGCTCTCCTCTGTCTGTCTCTTCATGTCCTCCCTCAGTATCTCCATCAGCTCATCCTCTCAGTCTCTCCGTCAGCTCATCCTCTCGGTCTCGTTTCCTCTTGGTGGAGTTGCTCCTCATCTTGGTCATCCTCTGCTGAACTTGGCCCTGGTGTGTCCTCAGGGATGGAGGCAATGAGGACAGTGGGGTTGTCCCAACACCTCATTCATGAAGACAAACCATGGCCAAGTTTCCCAATTCCTCACCTGTCCCAGGACACTTTCAATACTAAGGCAGAGGAAATAAACATGTCACTCAATAACAAACACAACAGCACAATACATTTCAGTAAAGATGTGTCTGTTAACTTGCATACTTTGTTTGTTTTTAAGTTGTAATTTTTTTTTAACCTGCAAGGCAGGGGTGCAATCTTAAGAAAATTAAAAAAATATGATGCATCAGTAGCCTACAAACATACAAAATACTCCAGAAATCATATTTATAGATACTCAAACTCTATATTCTTTTTTTTGTGGGGTTTGTATAGGATAAAGCCTCCCTATAGCCTACCTACACAAGAACCTATGGAAATACTACAAATGGGTCGTATTCCAATCCACACTGGCCGAGTTTTTCGGCCCGGTAAATAAATACTCATTTGCTGCCCTCATTTTAATAAAGCTGTCATCCATAAAACTTCATCCATAAAACAAAACGAAATATTACATCAGATCACGTAACGAATAAAGCTGTGCAGTGGTAACACAGAAATAAAGACCACCGGCTTTTAAAACGTTTCATTGGTTATTTTAGTAAATGAAAACACAATACTTACATTTATAAGTGTATTCCTCGGCCGCGGGATGGGCAGAGGAATACACTGCGAAGGATCCACTTGTTCTGGTTGGTTCTATCCTTCGCGGCCGGGGAGAAGGACGGTGGGTAGGGTTGCCAAGTCTCTGCAACAAAAGTAGTCCAAAACTGCCAATGCGATTTTCTCCATCGAGCGGCCAAATTCTCCACTGGAGTTGTACGTTTGGGGGTGTTGGAGCGGCGAAATCGTACTTATGGGGTAGAAACAAACCCGCGGAAATAATTTTTCACCCGCGGAAACAACTTAAAAGTAGCCTAATTCGGCTGAAAAGACGCGGACTTGGCAACACGAACGGCAGGCTGCATTTGAAGGCCTCTTCGAATTGGGACAGCCTTCGTCGCGCTGCAGTGACGCAATCGGCCTTCAAATGCGGCCTTTGAAGGATGCAGCCCTTGAATTGGGACACAGCTACAGTTACTCCCACCATAAGATAGTTATGGTCACTCCCACATTAAGAGAGTCATGGTTACTCCCACCTTAAGAGAGTCATGGTTACTCCTACCTTAAGAGAGTCATGGTTACTCCCACCTTAAGAGACTCATAGTTACTCCCACCATAATATAGTTATGGTTACTTCCACTTAGAGAGACTCATAGTTACTCCCACCATGATATAGTTATGGTTACTTCCACTTAGAGAGAATCATGGTCATCCAAACTTAAGAGAGTCATAGTTACTCCCACCTCAAGAGAGTCATAGTTACTCCCACCATAATATAGTTATGGTTACTTCCACATAGAGCAGTGGTCGGGAACCTATGGCTCGCGAGCCACATCTGGCTCTTTGACAAAAATAATGTGGCTCAGGTCTCTCACCCTTTACCAACAAATTATCGATAAAAGAAATTAGACACATCAACAGAGATCCGCTCTCTGCAGAAAAAAGCAGCCAATTACAATTCCCTTGTTGTACAGCCAACCGAAGTTAATGAAACGTATGATAATAACTAATATTCAAGTTGTACCGGCCGTGCGCGTTCAGTGCCGTTCACGAGTCGCGACAGCAATCAATACCCTCTTACGTTTCTGTGGTAACAGCTTCTGCTCTGGGATTCAAGCAGCTGTGGCTTGATTAAGGTAACCGAAAACCATTTTTAGAACAGCAGCGTAAATGTAAAAGTAGACTATACAAACTTGAATATATCCTTTTATTGAAACTGGTGGTCTGCTGTGGAAAAAGACATTTCGAAACATTTCACACGTGGGTACTTTCACTTTTGCCGCAGAGACCCTTGTGATAAATAAATGTGTATTTATGATAATCCACGCAGATTTCAGTTGATGAAAATGAATGATAAAAGCGTGATAAGTCGCGAAAGACAACTGAATTACTGACAGGATGCTGTGCACGCGCTCTGAGCGCAACACGGACAAGCACAGCTTTGTACTCGGCTGCACAAAAAAAATTACGTTCACACACACGAAGAGGATTTATAACTCAACCTCACAAAGCCCTGCACAATTAATTCCATATTGCAACTATTTATTGTTCGCTGCATATATGTGTTTGTTTTTAGTTATGGACCTAATAATTACTATTGTTGAAATTTTATTGGGAAAAAAAGGATGTTTTTTAATAATTATTTAATATTATTTTTTACTGTGGCTCTTTTGGAAAAATGCATTGACCAAAAATGGAAAAATGGCTCTTTGGTCAAAAAAGGTTCCCGACCCCTGACATAGAGAGACTCATGGTAACTCCCACCTTAAGAGAGTCATGGTTACTCCCACCTTAAGAGAGTCATGGTTACTCCCACCATAATATAGTTATGGTTACTTCCACTTAGAGAGACTCATGTTCACTCCCACCTTGAAAGAGTCATGGTTACTCCTAACATAATTTATAGTTACTCCCACTATAATATAGTTATGGTTACTTCCACTTAGAGAGACTAATGGTAACTCCCACCTTAAGAGAGTCATAGTTACTCCCACCATAATATAGTTATGGTTACTTCCACTTAGAGATAATCATGGTCACTCACACCTTAAGAGAGTCATGGTTATTTCCACCTTAAGAGAGTCTTGTTTACTCCCACCTCAAGAGAGTCATGGTTACTCCCACCATAAGAGAGCCATGGTTACTCCCAATTTAAGAGAGTCACGGTTACTCCCACCATAATATAGTTATGGTTACTTCCACTTAGAGAGACTCATGGTATCTCCCACCTTAAGAGAGTCATGGTTACTCCCACCTTAAGAGAGTCATGGTTACTCCCACCTTAAGAGAGTCATAGTTACTCCCACTATAAGAGAGCCATGGTTATTCCCACAATAAGACAGTTATGGTTACTTCCACTTAGAGAGACTTATGATCACTCCCACCTTAAGAGAGTCATGGTTACTCCCACCTTAAGAGAGTCATGGTTACTCCCACCATAAGAGAGCCATGGTTATTCCCAATTTAAGAGAGTCACGGTTACTCCCACCATAATATAGTTATGGTTACTTCCACTTAGAGAGACTCATGGTATCTCCCACTTTAAGAGAGTCATGGTTACTCCCACCTTAATAGAGTCATGGTTACTCCCACCTTAAGAGAGTAATAGTTACTCCCACCATAATATAGTTATGGTTACTTCCACTTAGAGAGACTCATGTTCACTCCCACCTTAAGAGAGTCATGGTTACTCCTGCCATAATTTATAGTTACTCCCACTATAATATAGTTATGGTTACTTCCACTTAGAGAGTCTCATGGTAACTCCCACCTTAAGAGAGTCATGGTTACCCCCACCTTAAGAGAGTCATGGTTACTCCCACCTTAAGAGAGTCATGGTTACTCCCACTATAAGAGAGCCATGGTTACTCCCACCATAATATAGTTATGGTTACTTCCACTTAGAGAGAATCATGGTCACTCACACCTTAAGAGAGTCATGGTTACTCCCACCTTAAGAGAGTTATGGTTACTCCCACCTTAAGAGAGTCATAGTTATTCCCACCATAATATAGTTATGGTTACTCCCTAGTAATTAGTTACTTTTATAATGATGTAACTCAGTTACTAACTCAGTTACTATTTGTAAGAAATAACTAGTAACTATAACTAATTACTTTTTTAAAGTAACGTGCCCAACACTGACAGTGTGTAGTGTGCAGTTAGTAGTGTACAGTGTGTAGTGTGCAGTTAACAGTGTGTAGTGTGCAGTTAGTAGTGTACAGTGTGTAGTGTGCAGTTAACAGTGTACAGTGTGTAGTGTGTAGTGTGCAGTTAGTAGTGTACAGTGTGTAGTGTGCAGTTAACAGTGTACAGCGTGTAGTGTGCAGTTAGTAATGTACAATGTATAGTGTACAGTTAGTTGTGTATAGTGTGCGATATTCAGTGTGTAGTGTAACTTAAAGTGTATGGCATATAATGTTTAAATTACAGTGTGTAGAGAACTGTATGGGTGGAGTTTTTGAGAAACTACCATACTCTTTACTTAGAAACTAGTGTAGTGTACAGTGTGTAGTGTACAGTGTGTAGTGTGCAGATAGTAGTGTACAGTGTGTAGTGTACAGTGTGAAGTGTACAGTGTGTAGTGTACAGCGTGTAGTGTGCAGTTAGTAGTGTACAGTGTGTAGTGTGCAGTTAGTAGTGTGCAGTTAGTAGTGTACAGTGTGCAGTTAGTAGTGTACAGTGTGTAGTGTACAGTTAGTAGTGTACAGTATGTACTGTGCAGTTAGTAATGTACAGTGTGTAGTGTACAGTGTGTAGTGTGCAGTTAGTAGTGTACATTGTGTAGTGTGCAGTTAGTAATGTACAGCATGTAGTGTGCAGTTAGTAGTGTACAGTGTGTAGTGTGCAGTTAGTAGTGTACAGTGTGTAGTGTGCAGTTAGTAGTGTATATTGTGTAGTGTGCAGTTAGTAGTGTACATTGTGTAGTGTGCAGTTAGTAGTGTACAGTGTGTAGTGTGCAATTAGTAGTGTGCAGTTAGTAGTGTACATTGTGTAGTGTGCAGTTAGTAGTGTACATTGTGTAGTGTGCAGCTAGTAGTGCACAGTATGTAGTGTGCAGCTAGTAGTGTACAGTGTGTAGTGTGCCGTTAGTAGTGTACAGTGTGTAGTGTGCAGCTAGTAGTGCACAGTATGTAGTGTGCAGCTAGTAGTGTACAGTGTGTAGTGTGCCGTTAGTAGTGTACAGTGTGTAGTGTGCAGCTAGTAGTGCACAGTATGTAGTGTGCAGCTAGTAGTGTACAGTGTGTAGTGTACAGTTAGTAGTGTACATTGTGTAGTGTGCAGTTAGTAGTGTACAGTGTGTTACCACTTTGTAATGTTGCCATTCCTTTTCACAACACTTAAAAGACGTTTAGGGACTGAAGACACCAAGTGATGAAGTGTCTCAGGTGTAATTTTGTCCCATTCTTCCTGCAAACAAGTCTTAAGGTGGGCAACAGTATGGGGTCTTCGTTGCCACACATTCTCTACTGGAGACAGGTCGGAACTGCAGGCAGGCCAGTCAAGTACCCGAACCCTCTTCCTCCGCAGCCAGGACTTTGTAATGTGTGCAGAATGTGGTTTTGCATTGTCTTGTTGAAATATGCATGGACATCCCTGGAAAAGATGTCTTCTTGAAGGCAGCATATTATGCTCCAAAATCTCTATGTACTTTTCAGCATTAATGGTGCCTTCACAGAAGTGCAAGTTACCTTTTTCAAGGGCACTGTCACAACCCCATACCATGACAGACCCTGGCTTTTGGACTAGTTGCTGGTAACAGTCTGGATGATCCTTTTCTTCTTTGGTCCGGAGCACACGGCGTCCATTCCCCCCCAAAAATACCTCAAATACTGATTCATCTGACCACAGTACACGTTTCCACTGTGTGATGGTCCATCCCCGATGCCTCCGAGCCCAGAGAAGTCGACGGCGCTTCTGGACACAGTTAACATAGGGCTTCCTTTTGGCACAGTACAGTTTTAACTGGCATTTGTGGATGTAACTACGTATTGTGGTACTTGACAAAGGTTTGCCAAAGTAGTCCTGAGACCATGTGGTGATATCGCTTATAGATGAATGACGATTCTTGATGCAGTGCCGCCTGAGGGATCCGAGATCACGGTTGTTCAGCTTAGGCTTGCGCCCTTGTCCTTTACGCACTGAAATCCTCCAGATTCCTTGAATCTTTTAATTATGTTACGCACTTTTGAATGTGAAATATCCAAATCTCTTCCTATCTTTATTTGAGGAACATTGTTTTTAAACATTTCAATAATTTTCTCACGTATTTGTTGGCAAACTGGCGAACCTCGGCCCATCTTTGCTCCTAAAGGATTAGACCTTTCTTGGATGCTGCTTTTGTACAAAATCATAATTACAATCACCTGTTGACATCACCTGTTTCAAATCACATCATTATTTAAAGGGGTGGTAAACCACGATTTCACTATTCTAACTTTAGCTAGCGTGTAATGTTGCTGCTTGAGCATAAACAACATCTGCAAAGTTACAACGTTCAAAGTTTAAAGCAAAGGGAGATATTTGCTTTTAAAGAAATCAGTTTCTAAGAACTACAACAAACGGCCAGTAGGCGACTACAGACATTCCTCCAGGGTTGGTGACATCACCAGGCTCAATATTTACATAAACCCCTCCTCCGAGAATATTAAATAAGGGGGGACGAGGCCATTTTGTATCGCGGCGCTGTTGTGGTATAGTTAGGCTGGAGTGTTGTTGCTGCGATGCCAAGGAAACGCTGTTATTTTCATCCGGATTGCAGGTCTGGGGTACTTGCTCTGTTCAGCCTTCCTTGGGACGGGGGTGCGTTGCAGAGCGTTTAACATACAGCATGTTGCGGCTCCCTGCAGCACATCTCACGGAGGAAAACATCCACCGTATTCGCGATTTCAATGCCGGATTTGCACAACGTCAGCTGCGTGAAAAAAACACTGCCAGTGCGTGGATGCACGACGCGCGCGCTGCACATTTCACGGAGGACAACTTCCACAAACTTCGCGAGTTCAATACAGGATATGCACAACGGCTTGTCCTGAAAGCTGGATTTACAAACAGAAGCTGTTTAAGGGCCACAACCTGTAAGTCTGATTTATTTTTCATCGATGTGTTTTCCTGTAATAGGTTGTAGCAAGGAAGTAAACAGATGACAGTGCTGTTCTGCAAACCAGTCTGTTAAATGCTCATTCATACTTAACGTTATCCGACGAACACCTAACGTTACAAACAGTAACTTTAAAATCTCAACAGCGAACTTGGCATTAGTGTAAATGATTCTTTGATTAGAGCTTTTATGTATTGTTTATCTACAGGCATGCTAAACATGGCTCTGTGTGTGATTTGGCTAACTTACTAGTTAAAGCCAGTGCTTAGTGTTCGTTTTGGGTTAGTTCTTGCGACAGATATTTGGCTATAATCGTTCTAAAAATACAAAAGTTAAAGTGCCATTCAGTAGCGATTATAGATCCGCAGTCTTTACTCTTGAGGACTGAACAGGTTCTGCTCGATCATCTTCACTCAAATGTTCTGGGTCTGATTTGGGCTCATATGGTTTTATTGACGCCGTTGTTTCTAATACTGACCAAAGCACAGCCTCCGGTAAAGGTAAGGGGCGTGACGTTTCCGACAAACGTGCACTGCGGTTAGCGAATCACAACACACTGGGCCAGCTAACCAATCAGAGCCCATCGCGTATTTTTGAGGGACTGGCTTCATACAACCCGGAAAGCATCAGACCGTTTTACAAAGAGGGACAGAGCAGTGTAGAATAAAGGTCAAATATATGAAAAATAAGGCCATTTTTTTTAAAACGAAGCATGAACACATGTTACAGTGCACCCCACAAACACAGTCAAGCCTTCAAAAGAATGTGTTTTACCACCCCTTTAACCATTACTAGCCCTACATTGCTCCTGTCCCAACTTTTTTTTAAATGTGTTGCAGATCTGAATGACAGGAAAGGATGCATATTTACAAATGACATGAAGTTGACCAGACGAAACATGAAATATGTTGTGTTCATATTGTCTGCAATGAAATACAAGTCAAAGTAAATTTAGAAATCACTTTTTTTTTTTGCGTTTTCCATACTGTCCCAACTTTTTCTGATTTGGGGTTGTAGTTTCCAGTGTGTAGTGTGCAGTTAGTAGTGTAAAGTGTGTAGAGTGCATTTAGTATTGTACAGTGTGTAGTGTGCAGTTAGTAGTTCACAGTGTGTAGTGTGCAGTTAGTAGTGTACAGTGTGTAGTGTGCAGTTAGTAGTGTACAGTGTGTAGTGTGCAGATAGTAGTGTACAGTGTGTAGTGTACAGTTAGTAGTGTACATTGTGTAGTGTGCAGTTAGTAGTGTAGAGTGTGTAGTGTGCAGTTAGTAGTGTGTAGTGTGCAGATGGTAGTGTACAGTGTGTAATATACGGTTAGTAGTGTACAGTGTGTAGAGTGCATTTAGTATTGTACAGTGTGTAGTGTGCAGTTAGTAGTGTGTAGTGTGCAGATGGTAGTGTACAGTGTGTAATATACGGTTAGTAGTGTACAGTGTGTAGAGTGCATTTAGTATTGTACAATGTGTAGTGTGCAGTTAGTAGTTTACAGTGTGTAGTGTACAGTTAGTAGTGTACAGTGTGTAGTGTGCAGTTAGTAGTGTACAGTGTGTAGTATACAGTTAGTAGTGTACAGTGTGTAGTGTGCAGTTAGTAGTGTGCAGTGTGTAGTGTGCAGTTAGTAGTGTACAGTTTGTAGTGTGCAGTTAGTAGTGTACAGTTGGTTTGTGTTGGAGCTCCGTCGCATTGATTCATAATCCTTGATTTTCTTCTTAACACTCGCTTACAAACGAATACTTTCTATTATTTACAGCATGTGAACATATCTCCGATACGATTCTCTATAAAAAACAATCTGATTGCTTTGATATCGCTACTTATATCTGAACTTCCGCTACTAGCCGTAGCCCGCTAACATTGCACGCATGGTAACTTATTTACACCCGGTAACCACTGAAACCTAAAATTCGCCATCGTAGCACATCTGCTACAATGGCGAATAACTCGGATGTGTGTCTAATGTTACCTTTGAGTGCAGGTGAGGACACGTTCGAGCTGCATTTGGTGCAGTTGGAGTTGGAGTCGTTGGAGAAGCTGATTCGCGGCCTACTAGACAGACAAGCCGTGCTAAGAGAGCGACGATCAGCGCTTGAAACATCACGCGCTGATGCTCACTAGTCAGTGGTTAGTAACCTTTTGACCCGACCTCGTCTACTCTGTGTATTTCTCTGCACAGGACCCAAGCACCCAGGACGCGATCATCATCCCTGGTTTCGTTCACTCCGGCACCGACACAGCACCATGGACCCTGGGTGTTTCCACAGCGGAAGATGCGAGCCAGGACCAGAGCTAGGACCTCTCCGCCCCTCCCGGTCTTCGAGATCTCCACCCGGAACCGCTTCTCCCCTCTTCGCGAGACGGAACGCGACGCTGTGGTCATCTGTACTTCCATCGTCCGGCATGTCCACGCTACCTCAGGTAAAGGCAAGATTATCACTCACTGCTTTCCTGGTGCTCGTGTTCTCGATGTCGCTGCACAGGTTCCCGAGATCCTGAACGTGATGAGGGCATCGGAGCTGTCGTGCTGCACGTGGGAACGAACGACACCAGGCTGCGGCAGACGGAGGTTCTGAAGAAAGACTACAGGAGTCTGGTCGAGACGATCATCGTGTCTCATCGTGTCTGGACCCCTTCCCACGTACTGACTAGGACATGAAAAGTTCAGTAGATTATTTGCTCTAAATGAATGGTTAATGTCATGGTGTAATGAACAGAAGCTGCTCTTTGTAAATAATTGGAATCTGTTCTGGGAGCGACCTAGGCTCTTCCGTCCTGATGGCCTTCACCCCAGCAGAATCGGAGCGGATCTTCTGTCGGACAACATCTCCAGAGCGCTGCACACCGCCATATGACTAGTAAGTCAAAGTCCAAATCACAGTCTTTGCTGTCCTAACTTAATTGACATAAGTACCAATGTAGAACATTATATAGAAACTGTGTCTATTCCTCGTTTAGTGAGGTCAAACATTAAATCTACTGTAGGATCTAGGAAAAATCTAATTGTGATTAAACCAGAAAATCTCAATATTAGTGAACAAAATTTTTTTCTAAAACTAGGTCTTCTAAATATTAGATCGCTCACACCTAAGGCGGTTATTGTAAATGAAATGGTCACATATAATAGTTTCGATGTACTTTGCCTTACTGAAACCTGGCTTAAGCCAAATGATTATTTCGGTCTTAATGAGTCTACTCCACCAGGATACTGTTATAAGCATGAGCCCCGTCTGATTGGTCGTGGCGGCGGTGTTGCAACAATCTATAGAGATATTCTTAATGTTACTCAGAAAACAGGTCACAGGTTTAATTCATTTGAAGTACTAGTGCTAAATGTTACGCTGTAGATGTAAGAAAGAAATCCGTATTATCTCTAGCCTTGGCTACTGTATATAGACCTCCAGGGCCCTATGCTGATTTCCTAAAAGAGTTTGCAGACTTTCTCTCAGATCTATTGGTCAAGTCGATAAAGCATTAATTGTTGGAGATTTTAACATACACGTAGATAACACAAATGATGCGTTAGGGGCTGCGATTACAGATCTATTAAACTCCTTTGGGGTCAAGCAAAACACACTAGATTTAATTATATCACATGGAACCAACCCAACCGATATAGATATTATACCGCAAAGTGATGATGTCACTGACCATTACATGGTAACTTGCATACTGCGTACTGCTGAAATCTGTCATGTTGCGCCACGTTATCGACCAGGCAGAACAATCCTTCCAACCACTATAGATAGATTCTCAAATAGCTTACCTGATCTGTCTCAGCTGCTCAGTGAACCCAAACAAACAGATGAACTAGAGGAAATGACTAGCAGTATGAGCACCATTTTCTGTAGTACATTAGAAATTGTTGCACCAATTCGATTAAAAAAGGTTAGAGAGAAAACTAAAGCACCATGGTACAACAGTGCTTCACATGTTATCAAGAGAGAAACTCGTAACTTCGAGCGTAAATGGAAACAAACTAATTTAGAGGTCTTTAGAATCGCGTGGAAAGATAGTATGTCACGTTGTAAAAAGGCCCTAAAAGCAGCCAGGGCTGAGCATCTCCGCAAACTAATAGAAAATAACCAAAATAATCTAAGGTTTTTATTTAACACCGTGGCTAGACTAACAAATAAACAAGCATGGCCTGAGCAAAATATTCTGTTACAGTTTAGTAGTAATTATTTAATGAATTTCTTCACTGAGAAAATAGAAGGCATCAGAAACAAAATTGTAAATGTACAATCTTTAATGATGTCTTATGATTCAACCGCAATTATCGCCCCTCAAGAACTACTACACCGCTTTACAACTATAGGACAGGAAGAGCTAAATAAACTTATCATTACATCTAAACCAACAACATGTTTATTAGATCCAATACCCACTAAACTACTGAAAGAGTTGTTACCTGTAGTGGAAGAGCCTCTTCTCAATATTATTAACTCGTCTTTATCTTTAGGTCATGTTCCAAGAATATTCAAGTGTACAGTCATAAAACCTCTCATTAAGAAGCCACAATTAGATCATAATAACCTAGCAAATTACAGACCCATTTCAAATCTTCCATTTATGTCTAAAATACTAGAAAAAGTTGTGTCTGCCCAATTGTGCTCTTTCTTGCAAGAAAATGATATCTATGAAAAATTTCAATCAGGATTCAGGCCGCATCATAGCACAGAAACCGCGCTCGTTAAAATCACAAATGATTTACTTCTAGCTTCTGACCAAGGCTGTATCTCAATACTAGTTCTACTCGATCTTAGTGCTGCGTTCGATACTATAGATCATAAAATACTCTTAGATCGACTTCAAAATTACACTGGTGTTCAGGGACAGGCATTAAACTGGTTTAGATCATACTTATCAGACCGCTACCATTTTGTCTGTCTAAATGGGGAAAAATCAAAGGTAACGTCAGTAGTCTGTTCTGTAATCTGTTATTCTCAACATATATGCTGCCACTTGGTAATATTATAAGGAAACATGGAATTAATTTCCACTGTTATGCTGATGACACTCAATTATATATTTCATCACGACCAGATGAAAACGCTAAATTATCTAAACTGACAGCGTGTGTTGAAGATATTAAATACTGGATGATGTGTAATTTTCTGCTATTAAATTCAGATAAAACAGAGGTATTACTTATTGGTCCCTAAAACTGCCCACAAAACCTCTCACAATATAACTTTAACTTGGAAGGATGTTTAGTCACTTTATCCACTACAGTAAAAGACCTGGGTGTTATATTAGACCGCAACTTGTCTTTCGAAAATCATATTTCATATGTTACAAGAACGGCATTTTTCCACCTTAGAAACATTGCTAAGCTACGTAACATGCTATCTATTTCTGATGCAAAAAAGTTAGTTCATGCATTCATGACCTCGAGACTAGATTACTGTAATGCTTTATTAGCTGGTTGTCCTGCATCATCAATAAACAAGCCACAGTTAGTCCAAAACGCAGCTGCTAGAGTTCTTACTAGGTCAAGAAAATATGATCATATAACACCAATTTTATCATCTCTACACTGGTTACCTATTAAGTTCCGTATCAATTACAAAGTATTGCTACTGACCTATAAAGCCCTAAATGGTTTAGCTCCAGTGTATTTAACGGATCTTCTATCGCCCTACAATCCATCGCGCTCTTTAAGATCACTAAACTCAAGGCTTCTGGTCATTCCTAGGAAATCTAAATCCACTAAAGGAGGGAGGGCATTTTCACATTTAGCTCCTAAACTCTGGAATAGTCTTCCTGATATTGTTCGAGGTTCAGACTCGCTGTCCCAGTTTAAAACTAGATTAAAGACGCATCTCTTTAGCCAAGCATTCACATTATAATTACCTTTTATACTACAGTTAAATCGGATCAAAAGCATTAATATTCTGAACAGCAGCTATGCTAATTATTTCCCATCTCACTGCATGAAAAGTGGGATTTTTTACGACTTTGCACGGCAATTTGCAGGCAACACTGAAAACTGCCGTAAATTGACAGAAATTGACGTGGGCCTTGCTTGTCAGTTGTCCCCCCATGACCCCCCCTCCCCTTAATTCTAGGGGAGGCTTTATCATGTAAATGAACATGCTGTGAGCTACACAAAAGCAAATCCGAGTATAGCAGCAGGGGGAGTTTAATCTAGGTTCTGAATTTTTTTAACTAAAACATTTTAAATTAAATGTACTCGTTTTAGTTCACATTACTACATTTTTAGGGCAACCAGTTTGCTCCAATTTTTTAAGTAGATTCTACTTTTCCGGGCTAACAGTGTAGATTAATTACTCTGTATGTCATTAGCAATAACCAATGTTATGTAAAACAAATACACACAAAATAAAAAGTTACGGTGTTATGCCTATATGTAATTGAAGCACATTTGCCACACCCATTAACTTAAATAAAGTGAAAATAAATATAATAGGTTTTTCTGGAGCTGGTGGTCTGAAACCTCAATGAGGTTGAAGAATATAGGGATAAATTAAGCCCCTCTGTGGACTGATTTCCGGACTCTTGTGATTCTCTATCTCACTCTCTCACACACACACACAACACACACACACACACACACACACACACACACACACACACACACACACACACACACACACACACACACACACACACACACACACACACACATCTGTGCAGGCAGACACACACACACACACGCACAGTGAACGAGAAATATGAGTCAGTGGACCACTTGAACGAGAACGATTTGTTCACGAACGTAACATCACTACTGCTTTTTCGTGATCAACAATGACAGGACGCCGTCTCGCCTTCAGCTCCCTTTCAACTCCTCTGCATGGACGCGACCTACTTTTTCGACTAATTTTCAGGAGGCTGTCTTCGTCTTCACAACTCTGAGGCAACCTGCAGGCGCTATGAACCAGAGCATGGGTAATGTAACGTTACGATTTAAAGAATATGCTTTTATTCAGCTGTACAAGGAAATGGATGCGTTAATAGATCCGAGCTTAAAACTGCACATTTTGTTTACACAGACTATCCTCGCCTCATAACGAAGCCGTGAGCTGTTATCTGCTTGGAGCGATTTCCGCGAGTCCAGATTTAACCGCTAATCACGACGACATTGTGTGTAAGTAACTTCTAATGTGTTTCTCATTCCTTGTTTAATTTTACCGTGACTGTTTTTATTAATACCAGTCTCATGTAATTGTTATCCAGCTGCCTGTAAGACGTATTATGAATCGACACGCCTGAGCTTCAGATACAAACAACCTGAAACTGCGAAGTTTAGCTCGGAGTCGATCAAGAAGAAAAAGGGTAAGATTTATTATATTAGACCCGTTTTTTCAGGTTGCTTATTGTCTTTATGGATTGTATTACAGTTGCTGGAAGCGAGAGTGTGCTGGATGAGGTGGACATTTGGAAGTGCACGACCATTGAACTCATGTTTGACGAGGAAGACGGTATTGTTGACGGGGTGTCTGGATGGATTGTGCGGCCGCAGCCTGGAGCTCGCCGAACTTTACATTACATTACGAGACATTACTGCTGCACTGTACATAGTTGTGTGTTTAACAATAAAGCTCTTTCTTTGAATAAACAGCTGTGTTTTATAAATGAAGCCCTTTCTTTGAATGAACAGCTGTATGTTTATAAATGAAGCTCTTTCTTTGAATAAACGGCACGGTCCGTATAATTTTCCCATATATTCCTTGATGGTATGAATACTTCATAGCACAATAACATTAATATAAAACAAATTATTACAACATAAATTTTATATTTATTATTGGGGTTTACATTTATAATGAGCCAGGGGGACCAATAATGATTGTTTTTTAGTGATCTGCCAACCAATCACGAGGGATTTTTCTTTTTTAAATGTAGTGGCTTCAGCCAATACTGAGTGAGTAAATTCAAGTCAGGCCGTTGACTCTCTGGTTTCGCTGCTATTCATATGCTAATTAGAGGCGTCGCACCTCTGCGCTGTCTCTCCGCGGGGGGCTCTCCACCTACGTCATGGTTCGTTTACGACAATTTGTGGCACAGACGAACGCGATGTTCGCTGCCTCTAAATTGTCGAAAACTCCCGAAAATTAGGGAGATTTCCGGGAGTCTACAGGCGTTTACGGGGTCGAAAATCCCACTTTTCATGCAGTGTCTGCTTTTCTGTTGTTATCTCGGGACACTAGTTGGTTAGCTCCAGTTTGTATCCAGCCTCTCATGGAGACTTCAGATGCCCCAACACCTGTGATGAGACGACTCGACGCCTGTGAAGAGACGACTCGACGCCTGTGAAGAGACGACTCAACGCCAGCGTTATTATGGCCTAAATTAATACATGATTGATTAACTTTTTCTAACATTTTTCTTTAACATTCTCTTTCTAACATTTTTCAATGTACATTTATGAAATGCACTTTCTGTAAAGCTGCTTTGAGACAATGTGTATTCTGAAAAGCGCTATACAAATAAATTTGAATTGAATTGAATTGAATACAGTGTGTAGAGTGCATTTAGTATTGTACAGTGTGTAGTGTACAGTGTGTAGTGTGCAGTTAGTAGTATACAGTGTGTAGAGTACAGTGTGTAGTGTGCAGTGTGTAGTGTGCAGTTAGTAGTATACAGTGTGTAGAGTAGTGTGTAATGTGCAGTTAGTAGTGTACAGTGTGTAGTGTACAGTGTGTAGTGTACAGTGTGTAGTGTGCAGTTAGTAGTATACAGTGTGTAGAGTAGTGTGTAATGTGCAATTAGTAGTGTACAGTGTGTAGTGTACAGTGTGTAGTGTACAGTGTGTAGTGTGCAGTTAGTAGTGTACAGTGTGTAGTGTGCAGTTAGTAGTGTACAGTGTGTAGTGTACAGTGTGTACTGTGCAGTTAGTAGTGTACAGTGTGTAGTGTACAGTGTGTAGTGTGCAGTAAGTAGTGTACAGTGTGTACTGTGCAATAGTAGTGTACAGTGTGTAGTGTACAGTGTGTACTGTGCAGTTAGTAGTGTACAGTGTGTAGTGTGCAGTTAGTAGTGTACAGTGTGTAGTGTACAGTGTGTACTGTGCAGTTAGTAGTGTACAGTGTGTAGTGTACAGTGTGTAGTGTACAGTGTGTAGTGTGCAGTTAGTAGTGTACAGTGTGTAGTGTGCAGTTAGTAGTGTACAGTGTGTAGTGTACAGTGTGTACTGTGCAGTTAGTAGTGTACAGTGTGTAGTGTACAGTGTGTAGTGTGCAGTAAGTAGTGTACAGTGTGTACTGTGCAATAGTAGTGTACAGTGTGTAGTGTACAGTGTGTACTGTGCAGTTAGTAGTGTACAGTGTGTAGTGAGCAGTTAGTAGTGTACAGTGTGTAGTGTACAGTGTGTAGTGTACAGTGTGTACTGTGCAGTTAGTAGTGTACAGTGTGTAGTGTACAGTGTGTAGTGTGCAGTTAGTAGTGTACAGTGTGTACTGTGCAATAGTAGTGTACAGTGTGTAGTGTACAGTGTGTAGTGTGCAGTTAGTAGTGTACAGTGTGTAGTGTGCATTTAGTATTAAACAGTGTGTAGTGTACAGTGTGTAGTGTGCAGTTAGTAGTGTACAGTGTGTAGTGTGTAGTTAGTAGTGTACAGTGTGTAGTGTACAGTTAGTAGTGTACAGTGTGTAGTGTACAGTTAGTAGTGTACAGTGTGTAGTGTGCAGTTAGTAGTGTACAGTGTGTAGTGTACAGTGTGTAGTGTGCAGTTAGTAGTGTACAGTGTGTAGTGTGCAGTTAGTAGTGTACAGTGTGTAGTGTACAGTGTGTAGTATACAGTTAGTAGTTTACAGTGTGTACTGTGCAGTTAGTAATGTACAGTGTGTAGTGTACAGCGTGTAGTGTGCAGTTAGTAGTGTACAGTGTGTAGTGTGCAGTTAGTAGTGTGCAGTTAGTAGTGTACATGGTGCAGTTAGTAGTGTACAGTGTGTAGTGTACAGTTAGTAGTGTACAGTGTGTCCTGTGCAGTTAGTAATGTACAGTGTGTAGTGTGCAGTTAGTAGTGTACATTGTGTAGTGTGCAGTTAGTAGTGTACAGCGTGTAGTGTGCAGTTAGTACTGTATAGTGTGTAGTGTGCAGTTAGTAGTGTACAGTGTGTAGTGTGCAGTAAGTAGTGTACAGTGTGTACAGTGTGTAGTGTGCAGTTAGTAGTGTACAGTGTGTAGTGTGCAGTTAGTAGTGTACAGTGTGTAGTGTGCAGTTAGTAGTGTACAGTGTGTAGTGTGCAATTGGTAGTGTACAGTGTGTAGTGTGCAGTTAGTAGTGTACAGTGTGTAGTGTGCAGTTAGTAGTGTACAGTGTGTAGTGTGCAATTAGTAGTGTACAGTGTGTAGTGTGCAGTTAGTAGTGTACAGTGTGTAGTGTGCAATTAGTTGTGTACAGTGTGTAGTGTGCAGTTAGTAGTGTACAGTGTGTAGTGTGCAGTTAGTAGTGTACAGTGTGTAGTGTGCAATTAGTAGTGTATAGTGTGTAGTGTGCAGTTAGTAGTGTACAGTGTGTAGTGTGCAGTTAGTAGTGTACAGTGTGTAGTGTGCAATTAGTAGTGTACAGTGTGTAGTGTGCAGTTAGTAGTGCACAGCGTGTAGTGTGCAGCTAGTAGTGTACAGTGTGTAGTGTGCAGTTAGTAGTGTACAGTGTGTAGTGTACAGTTAGTAGTGTACATTGTGTAGTGTGCAGTTAGTAGTGTACAGTGTGTAGTGTGCAGCTAGTTGTGTACAGTGTGTAGTGTGCAGTTAGTAGTGCAGTGTGCAGTTAGTAGTGTGTAGTGTACAGTGTGTAGTGTGCAATTAGTAGTGTACAGTGTGTAGTGTGCAGTTAGCAGTGTACAGTGTGTAGTGTGCAGTTAGTAGAGTACAGTGTGTAGTGTACAGTTTATAGTGTACAGTGTGTAGTGTGCAGTTAGTAGTATACAGTGTGTAGTGTGCAGTAAGTAGTGTACAGTGTGTACAGTGTGTAGTGTGCAGTTAGTAGTGTACAGTGTGTAGTGTGCAGTTAGTAGTGTACAGTTAGTAGTGTACAGTGTGTAGTGTGCGGTTAGTAGTGTACAGTGTGTAGTGTGCAGCTAGTTGTGTACAGTGTGTAGTGTGCAGTTAGTAGTGTGTAGTGTACAGTGTGTAGTGTGCAGTTAGTAGTGTAAAGTGTGTAGTGTGCAGTTAGTAGTGTACAGTGTGTAGTGTGCAGTTAGTAGAGTACAGTGTGTAGTGTACATTTTATAGTGTAAAGTGTGTAGTGTGCAGTTAGTAGTGTACAGTGTGTAGTGTGCAGTTAGTAGTGTACAGTGTGTAGTGTACAGTGTGTAGTATACAGTTAGTAGTTTACAGTGTGTACTGTGCAGTTAGTAATGTACAGTGTGAAGTGTACAGTGTGTAGTGTACAGCGTGTAGTGTGCAGTTAGTAGTGTGCAGTTAGTAGTGTACATGGTGCAGTTAGTAGTGTACAGTGTGTAGTGTACAGTTAGTAGTGTACAGTGTGTAGTGTGCAGTTAGTAGTGTACAGTGTGTAGTGTGCAGTTAGTACTGTATAGTGTGTAGTGTGCAGTTAGTAGTGTACAGTGTGTAGTGTGCAGTTAGTAGTGTACAGTGTGTAGTGTTCAATTAGTAGTGTACAGTGTGTAATGTGCAGCTAGTAGTGCACAGCGTGTAGTGTGCAGCTAGTAGTGTTCAGTGTGTAGTGTGCAGTTAGTAGTGTGCAGTGTGTAGTGTACAGTTAGAAGTGTACATTGTGTAGTGTGCAGTTAGTAGTGTACAGTGTGTAGTGTGCAGCTAGTTGTGTACAGTGTGTAGTGTGCAGTTAGTAGAGTACAGTGTGTAGTGTACAGTTTATAGTGTGCAGTTAGTAGTATACAGTGTGTAGTGTGCAGTAAGTAGTGTACAGTGTGTACAGTGTGTAGTGTGCAGTTAGTAGTGTACAGTTAGTAGTGTACAGTGTGTAGTGTGCAGTTAGTAGTGTACAGTGTGTAGTGTACAGTGTGTAGTATACAGTTAGTAGTTTACAGTGTGTACTGTGCAGTTAGTAATGTACAGTGTGAAGTGTACAGTGTGTAGTGTACAGCGTGTAGTGTGCAGTTAGTAGTGTACAGTGTGTAGTGTGCAGTTAGTAGTGTGCAGTTAGTAGTGTACATGGTGCATTTAGTAGTGTACAGTGTGTAGTGTACAGTTAGTAGTGTACAGTGTGTACTGTGCAGTTAGTAATGTACAGTGTGTAGTGTACAGTGTGTAGTGTGCAGTTAGTAGTGTACAGTGTGTAGTGTGCAGTTAGTAGTGTACATTGTGTAGTGTGCAGTTAGTAGTGTACAGCGTGTAGTGTGCAGTTAGTACTGTATAGTATGTAGTGTGCAGTTAGTAGTGTACAGTGTGTAGTGTGCAGTTAGTAGTGTACAGTGTGTAGTGTGCAATTAGTAGTGTACAGTGTGTAGTGTGCAGCTAGTAGTGCACAGCGTGTAGTGTGCAGCTAGTAGTGTACAGTTTGTAGTGTGCAGTTGGTAGTGTACAGTGTGTAGTGTGCAGTTAGTAGTGTACAGTGTGTAGTGTGCAGTTAGTAGTGTACAGTGTGTAGTGTGCAATTAGTAGTGTACAGTGTGTAGTGTGCAGTTAGTAGTGTACAGTGTGTAGTGTGCAATTAGTTGTGTACAGTGTGTAGTGTGCAGTTAGTAGTGTACAGTGTGTAGTGTGCAGTTAGTAGTGTACAGTGTGTAGTGTGCAATTAGTAGTGTATAGTGTGTAGTGTGCAGTTAGTAGTGTACAGTGTGTAGTGTGCAGTTAGTAGTGTACAGTGTGTAGTGTGCAATTAGTAGTGTACAGTGTGTAGTGTGCAGTTAGTAGTGCACAGCGTGTAGTGTGCAGCTAGTAGTGTACAGTGTGTAGTGTGCAGTTAGTAGTGTACAGTGTGTAGTGTACAGTTAGTAGTGTACATTGTGTAGTGTGCAGTTAGTAGTGTACAGTGTGTAGTGTGCAGCTAGTTGTGTACAGTGTGTAGTGTGCAGTTAGTAGTGCAGTGTGCAGTTAGTAGTGTGTAGTGTACAGTGTGTAGTGTGCAATTAGTAGTGTACAGTGTGTAGTGTGCAGTTAGCAGTGTACAGTGTGTAGTGTGCAGTTAGTAGAGTACAGTGTGTAGTGTACAGTTTATAGTGTACAGTGTGTAGTGTGCAGTTAGTAGTATACAGTGTGTAGTGTGCAGTAAGTAGTGTACAGTGTGTACAGTGTGTAGTGTGCAGTTAGTAGTGTACAGTGTGTAGTGTGCAGTTAGTAGTGTACAGTTAGTAGTGTACAGTGTGTAGTGTGCGGTTAGTAGTGTACAGTGTGTAGTGTGCAGCTAGTTGTGTACAGTGTGTAGTGTGCAGTTAGTAGTGTGTAGTGTACAGTGTGTAGTGTGCAGTTAGTAGTGTAAAGTGTGTAGTGTGCAGTTAGTAGTGTACAGTGTGTAGTGTGCAGTTAGTAGAGTACAGTGTGTAGTGTACATTTTATAGTGTAAAGTGTGTAGTGTGCAGTTAGTAGTGTACAGTGTGTAGTGTGCAGTTAGTAGTGTACAGTGTGTAGTGTACAGTGTGTAGTATACAGTTAGTAGTTTACAGTGTGTACTGTGCAGTTAGTAATGTACAGTGTGAAGTGTACAGTGTGTAGTGTACAGCGTGTAGTGTGCAGTTAGTAGTGTGCAGTTAGTAGTGTACATGGTGCAGTTAGTAGTGTACAGTGTGTAGTGTACAGTTAGTAGTGTACAGTGTGTAGTGTGCAGTTAGTAGTGTACAGTGTGTAGTGTGCAGTTAGTACTGTATAGTGTGTAGTGTGCAGTTAGTAGTGTACAGTGTGTAGTGTGCAGTTAGTAGTGTACAGTGTGTAGTGTGCAATTAGTAGTGTACAGTGTGTAATGTGCAGCTAGTAGTGCACAGCGTGTAGTGTGCAGCTAGTAGTGTTCAGTGTGTAGTGTGCAGTTAGTAGTGTGCAGTGTGTAGTGTACAGTTAGTAGTGTACATTGTGTAGTGTGCAGTTAGTAGTGTACAGTGTGTAGTGTGCAGCTAGTTGTGTACAGTGTGTAGTGTGCAGTTAGTAGAGTACAGTGTGTAGTGTACAGTTTATAGTGTGCAGTTAGTAGTATACAGTGTGTAGTGTGCAGTAAGTAGTGTACAGTGTGTACAGTGTGTAGTGTGCAGTTAGTAGTGTACAGTTAGTAGTGTACAGTGTGTAGTGTGCAGTTAGTAGTGTACAGTGTGTAGTGTACAGTGTGTAGTATACAGTTAGTAGTTTACAGTGTGTACTGTGCAGTTAGTAATGTACAGTGTGAAGTGTACAGTGTGTAGTGTACAGCGTGTAGTGTGCAGTTAGTAGTGTACAGTGTGTAGTGTGCAGTTAGTAGTGTGCAGTTAGTAGTGTACATGGTGCATTTAGTAGTGTACAGTGTGTAGTGTACAGTTAGTAGTGTACAGTGTGTACTGTGCAGTTAGTAATGTACAGTGTGTAGTGTACAGTGTGTAGTGTGCAGTTAGTAGTGTACAGTGTGTAGTGTGCAGTTAGTAGTGTACATTGTGTAGTGTGCAGTTAGTAGTGTACAGCGTGTAGTGTGCAGTTAGTACTGTATAGTATGTAGTGTGCAGTTAGTAGTGTACAGTGTGTAGTGTGCAGTTAGTAGTGTACAGTGTGTAGTGTGCAATTAGTAGTGTACAGTGTGTAGTGTGCAGCTAGTAGTGCACAGCGTGTAGTGTGCAGCTAGTAGTGTACAGTGTGTAGTGTGCAGTTAGTAGTGTACAGTGTGTAGTGTACAGTTAGTAGTGTACATTGTGTAGTTTGCGGTTAGTAGTGTACAGTGTGTAGTGTGCAGCTAGTTGTGTACAGTGTGTAGTGTGCAGTTAGTAGTGCAGTGTGCAGTTAATAGTGTGTAGTGTACAGTGTGTAGTGTGCAGTTAGTAGTGTACAGTGTGTAGTGTGCAGTTAGTAGTGTACAGTGTGTAGTGTGCAGTTAGTAGAGTACAGTGTGTAGTGTACAGTTTATAGTGTACAGTGTGTAGTGTGCAGTTAGTAGTGTACAGTGTGTAGTGTGCAGTAAGTAGTGTACAGTGTGTACAGTGTGTAGTGTGCAGTTAGTAGTGTACAGTGTGTAGTGTACAGTTAGTAGTGTACAGTGTGTAGTGTGCAGTTAGTAGTGTACAGTGTGTAGTGTACAGTTACTAGTGTACAGTGTGTAGTGTGCAGTTAGTAGTGTACTGCGTGTAGTGTGCAGTTAGTAGTGTACAGTGTGTAGTGTGCAGTTAGTAGTGTACAGTGTGTAGTGTACAGCGTGTAGTATACAGTTAGTAGTGTACAGTGTGTAGTGTGCAGTTAGTAGTGTACAGTGTGCAGTTAGTAGTGTACAGTGTGTAGTGTGCAGTTAGTAGTGTACAGTGTGTAGTGTACAGTGTGTAGTATACAGTTAGTAGTTTACAGTGTGTACTGTGCAGTTAGTAATGTACAGTGAGATGTGTACAGTGTGTAGTGTACAGTGTGTAGTGTGCAGTTAGTAGTGTACAGTGTGTAGTGTGCAGTTAGTAGTGTACAGTGTGCAGTTAGTAGTGTACAGTGTGTAGTGTACAGTTAGTAGTGTAAAGTGTGTAGTGTACAGTTACTAGTGTACAGTGTGTAGTGTGCAGCTAGTAGTGTGCAGCGTGTAGTATACAGTTAGTAGTGTAGAGTGTAGTGTGCAGTTAGTAGTGTACAGTGTGTAGTGTGCAGTTAGTAGTTTACAGTGTGTAGTGTACAGTGTGTAGTGTACAGTGTGTAGTGTGCAGTTAGTAGTGTATAGTGTGTAGTGTGCAGTTAGTAGTGTACAGTGTGTAGTGTACAGCGCGTAGTATACAGTTAGTAGTGTAGAGTGTGTAGTGTGCAGTTAGTAGTGTACAGTGTGTAGTGTGCAGTGTGTAGTATACAGTTAGTAGTTTACAGTGTGTACTGTGCAGTTAGCAATGTACAGTGCGAAGTGTACAGTGTGTAGTGAACAGCGTCAAGTGTGCAGTTAGTAGTGTATTGTGTGTAGTGTGCAGTTAGTAGTGTACAGTGTGCAGTTAGTAGTGTACAGTGTGTAGTGTACAGTTAGTAGTGTACAGTGTGTACTTTGCAGTTAGTAATGTACAGTGTGTAGTGTACAGTGTACAGTGTGTAGTGTGCAGTTAGTAGTGTACATTGTGTAGTGTGCAGTTAGTAGTGTACATTGTGTAGTGTGCAGTTAGTAGTGTACATTGTGTAGTGTGCAGTTAGTAGTGTACAGCGTGTAGTGTGCAGTTAGTACTGTATAGTGTGTAGTTTGCAGTTAGTAGTGTACAGTGTGTAGTGTGCAATTAGTAGTGTACATTGTGTAGTGTGCAGCTAGTAGTGCACAGCGTGTAGTGTGCAGCTAGTAGTGTACAGAGTGTAGTGTGCAGTTAGTAGTGTACAGATTGTAGTGTACAGTTAGTAGTGTACATTGTGTAGTGTGCAGTTAGTAGTGTACAGTGTGTAGTGTGCAGCTAGTTGTGTACAGTCTGTAGTGTGCAGTTAGTAGTGTACAGTGTGTAGTGTGCAGTTAGTAGTGTACAGTGTGTAGTGTGCAGTTAGTAGTGTACAGTGTGTAGTGTGCAGTTAGTAGTGTACAGTGTGTAGTGTACAGTTAGTAGTTCACAGTGTAGTGTGCAGCTAGTAGTGTACAGTGTGTAGTGTGCAGTTAGTAGTGTGTAGTGTACAGTGTGTAGTGTGCAGTTAGTAGTGTACAGTGTGTAGTGTGCAGTTAGTAGTGTACAGTGTGTAGTGTGCAGTTAGTAGTGTACAGTGTGTAGTGTGCAGTTAGTAGTGTACAGTGTGTAGTGTGCAGTTAGTAGTGTACAGTGTGTACTGTGCAGTTAGTAGTGTACAGTGTGTAGTGTGCAGTTAGTAGTGTACAGTGTGTAGTGTGCAGTTAGTAGTGTACAGTGTGTAGTGTACAGTTTATAGTGTACAGTGTGTAGTGTACAGTTAGTAGTGTACAGTGTGTACTGTGCAGTTAGTAGTGTACAGTGTGTAGTGTGCAGTTAGTAGTGTACAGTGTGTAGTGTGCAGTTAGTAGTGTACAGTGTGTAGTGTGCAGTTAGTAGTGTACAGTGTGTAGTGTGCAGTTAGTAGTGTACAGTGTGTAGTGTACAGTTTATAGTGTACAGTGTGTAGTGTGCAGTTAGTAGTGTACAGTGTGTAGTGTACAGTGTGTGGTGTGCAGTTAGTAGTGTACAGTGTGTAGTGTACAGTTAGTAGTGTACATTGTGTAGTGTGTAGTGAGTAGTGTACAGTGTGCAGTTAGTAGTGTGTAGTGTACAGTGTGTAGTGTGCAGTAAGTAGTGTACAGTGTGTAGCAAGTAGTGCATATTTTATAGTGTGCATTGGACAATTTATAGTATGCAGTGTGTAAGTTATCCTACAATGTTGTATACACTGTGTGTTAATAACTGAATAGGTAGAGTTTATAATAAGATATTATTCTCTTTGCTCTCAATTTATATAGGCAATATTAATTTCAACTTATTGTCCAGTTGCACTTGTACACATTGCTCAGGGATATAATTCTTTGCCACGTCTGTTTAAACAACGGTAAGTGAATATGAGGTTTCCCATAATGCACTTGTTTTCCTGGTTTTTCACAGTTTTGTGTAATTTTTATATAAAAAACATTATTTAAAAGTTGTATTTAATATTTTTGTAAAAATAATTGATCAAATGTGTAAGTATATACCTGTTGGTAAGGGGTGAAAAGGTTTGAAAAGTTTAAATTAACATTTTAAATGTTTTTAAAAAGTTACCATAATTGTAACAAGCGTCTATTTTAGTTGGGTCTGTGCAGTCCAGCTATAATAAACTAGTATAACTGTAGTTATACTACTGTATCTGTAAGTAATTAGGTGTGATAGTTGTATTCATGTAGTGACTGAGCAATCAGACATTTAAATGCATGTTACATTTAACAAATATATTTTAAATTCTTTGTGCTGAGTAACAGACCTTCCCCCAACTGGTAATGGGCATTTCAATAATATCTGCACACTATACTCTATGAACTACACACTGTACACTACTTGTTGCTAGTAGTGGGAAGTTCGGATAATTTTAATGACTCGGATCTTTGAGTCTCGTCCAGCAAAATGAACGAATCTTTTTTTGAGTCATTTCGTTCAATTCAGAAAAATATAAGTAAAATGACATGTTAAATAGCCCAACCCATCTAGTACTTATGAAAATGTTGATTACATTTGTAAAACTAAATAAAAATAAACTATAGGGTACTGCAACCAAAGCCAAATGATAAGAAACTGAAACGTTTAATTAATTGATTAGTTGTTGGGTCAGGCTATTGCAGTCTAACTCTGTTAGTTCACCTCACCTCCTGATCCGAGACATTCTTTCTTTTGCAACTTCATATTTATCACGTTTGTTCTCCGCCTCTCGTGTCTTCGAACTCCTCGAGACGTTAGTTGTCGACTCGTCTGTGTCTGACTCTGATCTGGGGCTGGACCATGAATGATTAGTTCATCTTTCGAGTCTCGAGTCTCGAGTTCGGGTTTGAGTCTTTCGTTCTTCCTGTCAGTCCCATAGAGTCTATGCTGTCAGTAGCGGAAACAGAAAAGATTCGTTCTTTCGAACTTTCGGGTTTGACGTTTGAGTCATTCGTTCTTTAGTCACGTGTGACTTCTCACCGTATTGAACACTAGTTCACAACCTTTTTACTAACAAGCACGTAGTTATTTTTGTATTTTATTTTTATATTTTTTATATATAATTCTCAGTTAATATCAGACATAAACAAATATGGGAAATATATTGACTATTCAAGTCTAACATAACAAATTCAAGTCAATTAGACTATTGAAAAGTATTCAAAGACTATTAGAAGATGGTTCTTCACAAAGGTTCTAGATTTTCTGCATAACTTCATCCATCTTTTCTGACCCTTTTCCCTCCAACCACTTTAACCTTACCTCTTGTTATGTATACATTGTGTATGTCATGTTTGTCTTATATTAGTTATAGTCTTGTTCCGTGATTTAGTTATTAAAGTTTGTGCACAATATATGTTGGTCCTGACTCCGTGCCTGCAAACATATTGTCCCTTTAATGATCGATCTTCGGGTTTGAGTCATTCGTTCATCAAGTCCCAGCCCCATAGGCAAGGCTATGCAGTCACCGGAAACGTTCGTTCGTTCTTTTTTCACGTGACCGCTTCCCCATTCAGTATCTCACAACATATACATTACAGTCATATTATTGACTGCATGTTGTAATATATTTATTATTATAAAATCATCAGAAGATATGTGCAATAAACATTTGTTATGCCTCTCCGTTCTGAACAACCCAATGTGTCCAGGCTTCATATGAAAATAAATTATTATACTAGCTAAAAAACGGAACTAAACTAACATAAAAAACTACTCACTTGTTTGTAAGGAAGGTTGTGAATTAACCACAGACTGTAAAGGAATGAACTAATTTCTGTATCCAACACGGCTGTCACGTCACGTGACAAAAGAACGAGACTCGAGAGATGAACTGTTCCTGCATTCAGCCTATGGGGACTTGAACGAACAACTCAAACCTGAAGACACGAGAGATGAACTAATCTTTTCTGTTTCCGGTGACTGCATAGCCTTGCCTATGGGGCTGGGACTTGATGAACGAACGACTCGAACGAGAAGACACGAGAGATGAACTCATCTTTTCTGTTTCCGGTGACTGCATAGCCTTGCCTATGGGGCTGGGACTTGATGAACGAATGACTCAAACCTGAAGACTCGAGAGATGAACTAATCTTTTCTGTTTCCTGTACAGAACATATGGGATGTTGTGCATGCACAGTCAACACAAAATGAACGAATCGCTCTCTGAGACAACCCGTTGTTCTCGCGTAATATTAAAGATTTGTTTAAAATGAACAAATCGTTCATGAACGACACATCACTAATTGCTTGTCAACTTGCATATTTGTCTTCTTGTCTACTTGAATGCTTGTGTGCATGTATATATATATATTAAAGATCTATAAGAAAATGACAGTATGGATGAAAATTAAATAATAAAGATCTATAAGAAAATGACAATATGGTTATGAATCAATAAAGATTGATAAGAAAATGACAGGATGATAACATTTAAGTTATTTTACATTTTAATATTTCACAATATTACTCACACACACACACACACACACACACACACACACACACACACACACACACACACACACACACACACACACACACACACACACACACACACACACACACACACACACACACACACACACACCTCTCCTTATGTTTTCACAGTGACAAAGATGGCCACATGTCTGCTGTGAGACAAACCCCTGCTCATCTGTTCATCCTGGAGAGAGACAACTGCCTTCTTCAACCAAGATAAGTTCAACCTTTTATATGCTAAACCAATCATTCAATTCACTGCAGTTTTTTACAATCACTTTGGCACTAATTTCAGAACCTTGACGTCATTTTTCAAAACTCTAGTCACAAAACGGTCATCACTTGTAACACAGGCTGTCCAATGTTCAAAACATTGCATTGTGCATTCATATCTTTGAAGAAATCTTGCACTTGCACAATCATTGGTTAAAAAAACAAATACTGTAGATCACCCCCACACAAGCAACCGACAGTTTCACTGTCTTTCTTCGTACAAAATAGATGATACATGTTTCATTATGGAACTACATGTAAAAACATCCCTGTAAAAGTACTGCAGTAGTAGAGAGAATACTGCAGACACTGTGGAATCATTGAAGAATCTGAAATATATTGATGAAAAACAATACAGTACAGTCACAATATAGGTTTATTTGAATCAAAATAGCCCACAACTAAATCACAACATTTCCTTACATACAATAATATAAAGGAGAGTTTAGCATCCAAGTGTGAATATAGAAACATTAGGATTTGTGCAGAATGAGAGAGGAGCAACTCTGCTTTCAGTTTCACTTTAAATATAGGCTGGTTTAATTCCTTTAGGCTTTAAATAAATACAGTTTGAAGGCTAATGAATGGCATTATGTGTGTTACATCTATATTTGTCCTTCTTGTTATGAATGTCGTTACATTTAAAGGATTTGTCAAGGAAACAGCCTAAAATAGCTGCATCATACAGTATTAGTAATAAAATGTGGCTGACACACATCAGTGTGATTGGGGTTTTCTCTCTCAGTAACTGAAGTCTTACCCAGTGCAGACTCAGGTGCGATTCTCGCCCAGCCTGTTGTCAGATCGTTGCAGTTTGTCCCGTGGTTCCCGTTTGTCCGTGTGCTTCTCCTGGGATTATACTCTTCGTTCCGGATTCCTGGATTCCGCCGGTTTGGTGTGCCCATTGCTTCCCTGCGTCACGGTGCTCTGTGATTCTTCATCCTGCCGCCCTGCCTTCTTCAGACTCGACCTGTTCTCCTGTGTGCAACAAACTTTCTCTGTGCTTTTGCATCTGTGACCCTGAGAGTAATAAATTACTGTTTTGAACTCACTATTGGATCTTCTGCTTTCTCTTGGGTTCTGGCTCGTGCTGGGACATACTTAAATCTGTACTTCTACTACAATGTTATTACAGTCTTACTTTTTTGAATAATTTACATTTTTTAAAGAAAAGAAATACAAGTTAAGGCTAAATAGTATGATAATACTACAGGAAAAATACCTCTATAATAATTACCCTTGTAGGAATTAATGACAGACAAGAAGTGTAAATTCAAACATGCATATTTATTAGAAAAAGTCTCTCATTTCTCTTTCCGGTGCTTTTCAATGGCTTTTTTAATCTTTTAATCGGTTAACCTCTTCAGACGTTTTCATTCACAGCAGCCATTAGAAACAATGGCCTTGCGTGACCTCTTTGGGCCAGCGACTATTGGACTTCCGCCTGCGGTGCAGAGTCTTCCGACTCCCCTGGGTCATCCTGTCAGAGAAGATACAGGGAAACATCACATCATGACTTTACGTAAACATACACGCAACTTTCTAAAGCCAAATGGCGTGTTATCTGTACGCATTTTGAGATGTCGTGTGATTCCGCCTGTATGTGTACGGCGTGTGATTCCGCCTGTATGTCTACGCCGTGTGATTCCGCCTGTATGTGTACGCTGTGTGATTCCGCCTGTATGTGTTCGCCGTGTGATTCCGCCTGTATGTGTTCGCCGTGTGATTCCGCCTGTATGTGTTCGCCGTGTGATTCCGCCTGTATGTGTACGGCATGTGATTCCGCCTGTATGTCTACGCCGTGTGATTCCGCCTGTATGTGTACGCTGTGTGATTCCGCCTGTATGTGTTCGCCGTGTGATTCCGCCTGTATGTGTACGGCATGTGATTCCGCCTGTATGTGTACGGCATGTGATTCCGCCTGTATGTGTTCGCCGTGTGATTCCGCCTGTATGTGTACGGCGTGTGATTCCGCCTGTATGTGTACGCTGTGTGATTCCGCCTGTATGTGTTCGCCGTGTGATTCCGCCTGTATGTGTACGCAGTGTGATTCCGCCTGTATGTGTACGCTGTGTGATTCCGCCTGTATGTGTAAGCCGTGTGATTCCGCCTGTATGTGTACGGCATGTGATTCCGCCTGTATGTCTACGGCGTGTGATTCCGCCTGTATGTGTATGGCGTGTGATTCCGCCTGTATGTGTACGCCGTGTGATTCCGCCTGTATGTGTATGGCGTGTGATTCCGCCTGTATGTGTATGGCGTGTGATTCCGCCTGTATGTCTACGGCATGTGATTCCACCTGTATGTCTACGGCGTGTGATTCCGCCTGTATGTGTATGGCGTGTGATTCCGCCTGTATGTGTACGCCGTGTGATTCCGCCTGTATGTGTATGGCGTGTGATTCCGCCTGTATGTGTATGGCGTGTGATTCCGCCTGTATGTCTACGGCATGTGATTCCACCTGTATGTGTACGCTGTGTGATTCCGCCTGTATGTGTAAGCCGTGTGATTCCGCCTGTATGTGTACGCCGTGTGATTCCGCCTGTATGTGTACGCCGTGTGATTCCGCCTGTATGTGTATGGCGTGTGATTCCGCCTGTATGTGTACACCGTGTGATTCCGCCTGTATGTCTACGGCATGTGATTCCGCCTGTATGTGTACGCCGTGTGATTCCGCCTGTATGTGTATGGTCGTGTGATTCCGCCTGTATGTGTAAGCCGTGTGATTCCGCCTGTATGTGTACGCCGTGTGATTCCGCCTGTATGTGTATGGCGTGTGATTCCGCCTGTATGTGTACGCCGTGTGATTCCGCCTGTATGTGTAAGCCGTGTGATTCCGCCTGTATGTGTATGGCGTGTGATTCCGCCTGTATGTGTACGCCGTGTGATTCCGCCTGTATGTGTATGCCGTGTGATTCCGCCTGTATGTGTATGGCGTGTGATTCCGCCTGTATGTGTACGCCGTGTGATTCCGCCTGTATGTGTATGCCGTGTGATTCCGCCTGTATGTGTATGGCGTGTGATTCCGCCTGTATGTGTACGGCATGTGATTCCGCCTGTATGTGTACGGCGTGTGATTCCGCCTGTATGTGTTCGCCGTGTGATTCCACCTGTATGTGTACGGCGTGTGATTCCGCCTGTATGTCTACGGCGTGTGATTCCGCCTGTATGTGTACGGCATGTGATTCCGCCTGTATGTCTACGTCGTGTGATTCCAGCTGTATGTGTACACTGTGTGATTCCGCCTGTATGTGTTCGCCGTGTGATTACGCCTGTATGTGTACGGCGTGTGATTCCGCCTGTATGTGTACGGCGTGTGATTCCGCCTGTATGTGTACGGCGTGTGATTCCGCCTGTATGTGTTCGGCGTGTGATTCCGCCTGTATATGTACGGCGTGTGATTCCGCCTGTATGTGTTCGCCGTGTGATTCCGCCTGTATGTGTTCGCCGTGTGATTCCGCCTGTATGTGTAAGCCGTGTGATTCCGCCTGTATGTGTACGGCGTGTGATTCCACCTGTATGTGTACACTGTGTGATTCAGCCTGTATGTGTACGCCGTGTGATTCCACCTGTATGTGTACACTGTGTGATTCCGCCTGTATGTGTACGCCGTGTGATTCCGCCTGTATGTCTACGGCGTGTGATTCCGCCTGTATGTGTACGGCATGTGATTCCGCCTGTATGTCTACGCCGTGTGATTCCGCCTGTATGTGTACGCTGTGTGATTCTGTGGGCCCTATTTTAACGATCTGAAACGCTAGTGTCAAAGCGCGAAGCGCAAGTAACTTTGTGGGCGGGTCTCGGCGCTGTTGCTATTTTCCCGGCGGGATAAATGGCTCTTGCGCCCGGCGCAAATCTAAAATGGGTTGGTCTGAAGTAGCTTCATTATTCATAGGGGTGGTTTGGGCGTAACGTGAATAAACCAATCCGAGCGTCATCCAACATTCCCTGTAAAAGCAGGTGCGCAAGTTCCATTATGGATTGCTATTATTATGGCGTATTTACCAGGCGCACGCCAGGAGCGGTTCACAGCCGAGGAGACTGATGTTCTTGTAAGAGCAGTGAAAGACAGAGAAGTGAAGTTGTAATGTTGTACATTATGGTAAAGGTGATTTCACAGTCTTTTTTTTTTTTCACTCTTTCAGTTTTTTCAGTTTTTCAGTCGATTTTTTTTCCTGGTTCTTGACGGACAAACCAATTTGTCAGATGTCCTTATATACATATATGTCTTGCCACTATTGGGCAAACAGGTCTTATCCTTAATTATTACAATTAGCCTGAATCATTTGTAAGCTAGATTTATGCCTATTTTTTCACATCTTCGTGGCACACCACAATGATTTCCGTCATCTCATGTGTTAATATTTTTTTAGTGTAACAATTTATGATTTGCAAAAATAACTGTTGCATCTGTGTAGATTACATGAGCAAAGTGTATGCGCGTTGTGCACGCTATACATTATGGTCAAGCATGCGCCCTTAAAATAGCATAATGAACAACGCGCAACGCGCCACTGACTTTAGACTAGGTTTTTTCTGGTCAGTGGCGCAATTGTTTAATGGAACAGCAAAATAGCACCAGGGATTGTTTGCGCCGGAACACGCCTCCTTTTTTGCGCTGAACCGCCCAGGTAGCGCAAGTTCATTCACTAGTTTAGCGACGTGCTTCTGTGGAGGGAAAAGCGCGCTTTGCGCGGGTGCAAAATAGGAATGACACATGCGTCGGTGTACAAAGTCAATTGCGCTGGGTGCAAGATAGGGCCCTGTATGTGTATGGCGTGTGATTCCGCCTGTATGTGTACACCGTGTGATTCCGCCTGTATATGTACGGCATGTGATTCCGCCTGTATGTGTACGCTGTGTGATTCCGCCTGTATGTGTATGGCGTGTGATTCCGCCTGTATGTGTACGCCGTGTGATTCCGCCTGTATGTGTACGGCATGTGATTCCGCCTTTATGTCTACGGCGTGTGATTCCACCTGTATGTGTACGCCGTGTGATTCCGCCTGTATGTGTACGGCGTGTGATTCCGCCTGTATGTGTACGCCGTGTGATTCCGCCTGAATGTGTACGCCGTGTGATTCCGCCTGTATGTCTACGGCGTGTGATTCCGCCTGTATGTGTACGCCGTGTGATTCCGCCTGTATGTCTACGGCGTGTGATTCCTCCTGTATGTGTATGGCGTGTGATTCCGCCTGTATGTCTACGCCGTGTGATTCCACCTGTATGTGTACGCTGTGTGATTCCGCCTGTATGTGTATGGCGTGTGATTCCGCCTGTATGTGTTCGCCGTGTGATTCCGCCTGTATGTGTACGCCGTGTGATTCCGCCTGTATGTGTACGGCGTGTGATTCCGCCTGTATGTGTACGGCGTGTGAGTCCGCCTGTATGTGTACGGCGTGTGATTCCGCCTGTATGTGTACGCCGTGTGATTCCGCCTGTATGTGTACGGCGTGTGATTCCGCCTGTATGTGTACGGCGTGTGATTCCGCCTGTATGTGTACGGCGTGTGATTGCGCCTGTATGTCTACGCTGTGTGATTCCGCCTGTATGTCTACGCCGTGTGATTGCGCCTGTATGTCTACGCCGTGTGATTCCGCCTGTATGTCTACGCCGTGTGATTCCGCCTGTATGTGTACGCCGTGTGATTCCGCCTGTATGTGTACGCCGTGTGATTCCGCCTGTATGTGTACGCCGTGTGATTCCGCCTGTATGTGTTCGCCGTGTGATTCCGCCTGTATGTGTACGCCGTGTGATTCCTCCTGTATGTGTTCGCCGTGTGATTACGCCTGTATGTGTTCACCGTGTGATTCCGCCTGTATGTGTTCGCCGTGTGATTCCGCCTGTATGTGTACGCCGCGTGATTCCGCCTGTATGTGTACGGCGTGTGATTCCGCCTGTATGTGTTCGCCTTGTGATTACGCCTGTATGTCTACGGCGTGTGATTCCTCCTGTATGTGTTCGCCGTGTGATTCCGCCTGTATGTGTTCGCCGTGTGATTCCGCCTGTATGTGTTCGCGTGTGATTCCGCCTGTATGTGTACGCCGTGTGATTCCGCCTGTATGTGTTCGCCGTGTGATTCCGCCTGTATGTGTTCGCCGTGTGATTCCGCCTGTATGTGATCGGCGTGTGATTCCGCCTGTATGTGTACGCCGTGTGATTCCACCTGTAGGTGTACGGCATGTGATTCCGCCTGTGTGTGTACGGCGTGTGATTCCGCCTGTATGTGTACGCCGTGTGATTCCACCTGTATGTCTACGCCGTGTGATTACGCCTGTATGTGTACGCGTGTGATTCCGCCTGTGTGTGTACGGCGTGTGATTCCACCTGTATGTGTACGGCGTGTGATTCCTCCTTTATGTGTACGCCGTGTGATTCCGCCTGTGTGTGTACGCCGTGAGATTCCGCCTGTATGTGTACGCCGTGTGATTGCGTCTGTATGTCTACGCCGTGTGATTCCGCCTGTATGTGTACGCCGTGTGATTCAGCCTGTATGTGTTCGCCGTGTGATTCCGCCTGTATGTGTACGCCGTGTGATTCCGCCTATATGTCTACGCCATGTGATTCCGCCTGTATGTGTACGCCGTGTTATTCCGCCTGTATGTGTTCGCCGTGTGATTCAGCCTGTATGTGTACGCCGTGTGATTCCGCCTGTATGTGTACGCCGTGTGATTCCGCCTGTATGTGTAAGCCGTGTGATTCCGCCTGTATGTCTACGCCGTGTGATTCCGCCTGTATGTCTACGCCGTGTGATTCCGCCTGTATGTGTACGCCGTGTGATTCCGCCTGTATGTGTACGCCGTGTGATTCCGCCTGTATGTGTACGCCGTGTGATTCCGCCTGTATGTGTAAGCCGTGTGATTCCGCCTGTATGTCTACGCCGTGTGATTCCGCCTGTATGTGTACGCCGTGTGATTCCGCCTGTATGTGTTCGCTGTGTGATTCCGCCTGTATGTGTACGCCGTGTGATTCCGCCTGTATGTGTTCGCCGTGTGATTCCGCCTGTATGTGTACGCCGTGTGATTCCACCTGTATGTGTAAGCCGAGTGATTCCGCCTGTATGTGTACGGCGTGTGATTCCGCCTGTATGTGTTCGCCATGTGATTCCACCTGTATGTGTAAGCCGAGTAATTCCACCTGTATGTCTACGGCGTGTGATTCCGCCTGTATGTGTACGCCGTGTGATTCCGCCTGTATGTGTACGCCGTGTGATTCCGCGGGTATGTCTACGCCGTGTGATTCCGTGTGTGTGTGTGTGTGTGATGGGTAGGTTTAGGGGTAGGGGCAGTGTAGGGGGATAGAATGAAACGGCGTTGATAAACATTGTTGGGGAAAGTTACTTTGAAAAGTAATGCATTAAAATATTGTGTTACTCCCTTAAAAAGTAACTAACTGAGTTACTTAGTTACTTTTTTAAGAAAAGTAATGCGTTACGTTACTTTTGCGTTACTTTTTCTCACCTGGGCTGGGCTCTTTTTTGTTTTTAACAAAAAAGTTATATTTTTTTAAAGACCTCTTCATACCAAAATTGAAATAATAAGCCCCAGGCTGAGGTAAAAATGCAAATTGATGCATGACCAGTAGAGGGCGCAGCTCTGCTGCCATTCTGGATAATGGTAGAATAGGATGCAGGAGAAAAAAGTTTTACCAATAAAAACAAAAAATCTAGTAATTTTCATCATCAAAGGTCGATTAAATGCATAAAAATAGTTTTATTTAACATTTAATTATTGGAGGTTTGCATTGTATTCTGATTTTGCATTTGACTGATTTTATTCATGTTGAGGAGTACAGAATCTTTATTGTGCAAGTGAGATAAATAATAATAATAATAATAAGTTTATTTTATTTAGCGCCTTTCTCAAACCCAAGGTCGCTTAACATAGCAGAAGGAGGCATAGCAACAAACAGACAAACAAAATAATATCAATAACATTACAACAAAATAAGCTGTGTATGGAGCTATGTGTTGGGTGTAGAAGAGAAGTGATCATTAAACAAAAAGGTCTTGAGATGTGCTTTGAAGAGGGGAAGAGATGGACAGTCACGAAGAGGTTGGGGGAGGGAGTTCCAGAATTCCAGAGATAAATAAATGCTCACATTTAGTCTAGAACTACAATAACCATCATGTTTACACATAACGCCTCTGCACTTATTTTTCTGAACATGGGGGCAGGAGAGCGGTCAGTCAAATTAATGTGAAAAGTAACTTGCGTTACTTTTTTGAAAAAGTAATGCGTTACTTTACTAGTTACTTGGAAAAAGTAATATTATTACGTAACTCAAGTTCCTTGTAATGCGTTACCCCCAACACAGTTGATAAACACGCTAAAAAGCGATTATGCGTCTTGATAGCACGCCAAAATGGCATAGCGAACTGGCGTGTCATACATACGCTATTTCATGAGATCAGTCTGCACAGAGAGACGAATTGTTCATTATTGGGAAAATACATTCAACACTGTAGTGTCCATCTCAGTGTTACAGGATATCAGTTTACCTGGTCTGACTCCAGAGTGGTGCTTTCGGACGTCAGGTCCGAGGAAGAGACTGGTGCAGCACGCTTGCGCGGGTGAGATGCCTTCGTCACGGGGCGCTTTCTCTTCACAGATGTTGGTGTCTCTTCACCGTTCACTACCGCCTGGAGCCACATGCGGTGCTCTATGGCCTGTTCTACTGTAAGATTACTCGCATAAAACTTATCCGCAGTGCGGACATTGAGGCACATGAATATGTGCATCTTTCGGCAGTCGTCTGAGGAGTGGGTGACCTTTGCCTAGAAATACAGAGGTAGAGAGAAAACAGAGGAAATTGGTAAGATAACACATCCCACAATGCTGACAGACATATGGAGAAGACACGTACGTGGCTGGCGATGGAGCTTCGGAGGTCTGTGAATGATGGGCAGCCGGGCAGCCCCATGTCCTTCCATGCCTCTTGAAAATAATTGTTTAGATTCTTGCATGGGTTGGGCTTGGACGTGAAGAAGAAATACATGGCATTCTTCCCACCCGGCAGTTTGTCTTTTATTTTTAACAAACGTTGTGCCCACTTGTACTCATCGTGACTGAGCACGATCTGGGCTGGTCCAAAAGTTTTATTAGTCCTGTGACTGGATACCTGATCACACAAAAAAAAAAAACGGGACGTGCATTAAGGGGTCATATTTCATACTTACAGTGGTTTAGTTAGGTAAAAACTACAATTCATCACACAGGGAGCACAATTTACCACACTGATGTGCAGTGCAGCTATTCATTTAGGCCTCATTGCCATAAACCCAGCTGTCCACAGACTGCTTGCAGCGGTCCTGTCAGATAAGTGGCAGATGGGACTTCATGGGGTTAAGTCCCAGCTGTAACATATTTAACAGGGTCCCTGTAGGCTGTCGGTGGACAGTAATTAACGACAATGTGTTTGGAGCTGCTCACAGAGTTATGGGTCTTATGGGATATAGTTCATTCAGCAGTTCTACTACTAGAAGGATGTGAAACACTCACTTTAATAACATGTAGGCCTACTGTTTCAGATGTTGCTCTCCGAGCACCCTCCACCTCCTGGATTGTCATATTTGTGTAGACACCACCGCTGTGTCCATAAAAGGAGGCCAGGAAAGCCGAGAAGTGGCCGTAAAACCTCCATAGGTTTTTCTGTGATGGGCCACTCTCCAGGGCGGCTTAATACAAAAGAACAAAACAAAACAAAGAGTATAATCTCAGCCATTTAAAATGTATTTTACGGTTAACACCATGAGAGTACATTCATTTGAAATGTTTAAAAAAAGGTACTCAGGATTTCAGGGATTCTGTTTCTGGAAAGCTCCCGGCACTTGAGAAGGGTGGCCTTGGGAATGACTCTCTCCTCCTTCATGGCCCTATCCGTCACCTGGTGCATAGCCACGCCCCTCTGCATTGACTTTAAGACCTGCTGCATCTCCTGCCAAAGCCCGATCAATACTTGTTTGGTAAGGCGGCAGGATTTTGGAGGGGTTTCTATTATGTAATCCATAAACTGGGCTACGTTTTGTGCGTAGTGCCGGACAGTCGTTTCTTTCATGGGCGCCTGCCGGAGAGAGGAGATCCACCTGCACACAGACAAACACAAGCCAAATTAAAGCTGCAAGCAGCATCGGGGTTCAAGCAGTTTAAGGCCTTTAAGCACAAATGCATACAAATATATTGTGTTTTATTTAGCAAGCATGTAACCCCTCAGAAAACTTAGGAAACCAAAAGTAATTTATAAAAGATCATATAAGAGATTCAGTAAAGAATAATTTTGTCCAAATGTATTCCAGATGCATTTTGTCCAATTAATGTATGTTGGATTGATGTTTATAAGGAAGATCATCCTGATAATGCATTGTCAGCATTTGATGGATTATTTAACCCTTTGGTGGACAAACACGCACCTATGGAAAAATGTACAGTGAAGAATGTTGGGCAACATGGACTGAGAATGAGTTGAGAGAGATGAGGCAAAGGGTACAGCCAACAGAACGTCTCGGTTACGGATGTAACCCTCGTTCCCTGAGGAGGGAACGGAGATGTAACGTTAGTGACTAACGAATGGGGGTTTTGCTTAAAAGCCTATCATCTTCGAAATCTTAGAAAATGCCCAATGGCAGTGCCAATGCCATGGGCATGCAGAATTTGCATACGTAACTCCGCCCCACTGCGTGGGTATAAATAGGAAGTACGTGGCAATATCGCATTACGTTACCTGCTGAGGAGCCAAGACTGAACTCCCGTTCCAGCAAGCAACACAGCGGATGTGGCAAAGGGACGTTACGTCTCCGTTCCCTCATCAGGGAACAAGGGTTACATCCGTAACCAAGACGTTCCCTTTCGTTCAGTCACTACGACGTAACGTTAGTGACTAACGAATGGGGGTCCCAATTAGGGATGGGCGATATGGACTTAAAACTGTATCCCGATATTTTCTAGTATTTATTGCGATAACGATATCAATGACGACAAATGTAGTATCATTCCCCATATTTTTGGATACAAGTGAGAGCTGCATGCATTCTTGAGAGTCTCAGAAAAACAAACAATGATCTAAAGTAAAATGTACCTGTCATCAAATAGGCTCCTATAATACATAATATATTATATAAATATATATATATATTTTTTTTTTTAATGTAAAATTCCACACCAGCCTTTTCAGAAATGGAAAAGTTGCAGATATAATTGTCTTCTGTAAAAGTGCAGGTAATGTTTAAATAGTGCAACTGTGCTGAAAAACATCACACAATACAAACAATAATAATTAAAATCAATGACAAGTTTTAAATGTAAACCGATTATGTATTTATTCATACACTCATGGGGCAAGCGAACGGCTTTTGAAGCAGGTCGGCTGAGCGCGCATGTAAGTTTGAACATATTCTTTAGTCCTGTTGCACGACTCAAATTAGTAGCTGGATTCTCCTACTAATATTATATTTCGTTCTGTATGGTTTTTAGCATTTTTATTACTGCCATAGCAAATTGCAAAATTGCATTTGAATAAGATTTGACTCTGTTATTACCGAGAGAGCTTTGCACTTAAGTTGCCTATATCCAGGCATAAATTGGTATTGATTTAAAGCCATTCACGGCCTATCATCTGCGCGTTGAAGTGTAATTATCTGAGCCAGCTGATCTCACTCAGCAACGAATAGGTTCTATTTAACGAGCGTTCCATAGCTGGTGCGGAAGCGTCAGCGGGAGCGTTCAGCCCGCGTTTCAGCCTCCGCAAGTGAAGACCGACGCGGGTAAAGACATCTGTATTCGACTCTTCCTCTGCGCGACTCCTCCGAGGCAACGACTCCGATAAGGCACCTAGTTATCTTCATTCTTCTCCTTTCATCTTCCTTTCCTCTCTCTAACCATGTGCGTCCACTCCATCCCCGTTATCTCGCAACCACGCCCCACTATTACACGTAGACGTAGACGGCACCGTAACACTGCTAATCTACGTCCGGTTCCCTCCTCCTCTAATGCCCCTCCGTCTCTTTCTTTTTCTGTGGGGCTATGGAATTGTCAGTCAGCTGTCAATAAAGCTGACTTCATTCCTGCCTTTGCCACTCAATCCGCTCTCAAAATCCTGGCCTTGACTGAGACCTGGATCCGTCCAGAAGACTCAGCAACACCTGCTGCTCTCTCTAATAACTTCTCTTTCTCCCACACCCCTCGCCAGACTGGGAGGGGTGGGGGCACGGGTCTTCTCATTTCTAACAATTGGAAATATTCATCTCACACAGCTCTTTGCAATAACAACACATTTGAATATCATGCTATAACGCTTTCAACTCCCACTAAAATACATATTGCAGTCATTTACCGCCCCCCAGGTCCACTGACCACCTTTGTCCATGAACTAGATGTTCTGCTGTCCTCATTTCCAGAGGATGGCTGCCCACTCATAGTACTCGGCGACTTCAACATTCACCTGGACAAATCCTATGCTTCAGATTTCCACACCCTCCTAGCTTCATTCGATCTCAAACGCCTCATCACTTCACATACCCACAAATCTGGTAACCATCTGGACCTCATTTACACACGCAGCTGCTCTACTGACAGCATTTTGGTCAAACCTCTACACATCTCAGATCACTTTTTCATCACATTTAATCTTCAACTTACTACTCACACACCACCAGTTCCTCCACCAGTTACTTTCAGGCGAAACCTGCGCTCACTCTCTCCTTCTCATCTCTCCTCTGCTCTGTCATCCTCCCTTCCCTCATCCACACAATTCTATTCTATGGACGTTAACACTGCAACTGACACTTTATGCTCCACTTTAACTTCATGTCTAGACAATATCTGCCCCCTTTCTTTTAGGCCAGCACGAGCTACTCCCTCTAACCCTTGGTTATCGGATGTTATTCATGAACACCGGACGATACTCAGGGCAGCAGAGAGGAAATGGCATAAATCAAATCACCCATCTGATCTAGCTAAGTATCAATCTTTGCTCTCATCCTTCTCAGATGAAGTACATTCAGCTAAATCTTCTTATTTCCAAAACAAAATCAGCAGCACCTCAAACTCACGCACATTATTCAGAACATTCAACTCTCTGCTCTGTCCTCCTCCACCACCTCCCACTAGGGCTGCTCGATTATGGAAAAAATCATAATCACGATTATTTTGGTCAATATTGAAATCACGATTATGTAACACGATTATTTCACATGACTTTGGGAATGTGTTGTATTTATTAAAAATACACCTTTCAACAATTCAATTGAAATTGTAACATTTGTTGTACTTTTTGAACAATTAAAATAAATAATATAACATATATTCAAATCAAAGTATAAAAGTATTCACGTAAAAATGATAATCACAAATAAATAAGATCAACAATATGGTTCGGCTAGATATGCTTTTCAGGTACGTCTAACATTAGTTTTCAGGTACAGAAATGTCTCAAATGTAAAATAACATTGCATATTTGAGTGCATAAATTAAAGATGAATCCTATTAAACTTACAAAAGCTATTCAATCCGGATCGGATATGCGTCGTCTTTATCGACTGTATAAAGTTCACTTAAGGCATATACAGACTATGTCTGCTAGGATACTCATCAAGATGGACGTTGACATACGTTTTGTGTGAGTTTGTCCGTTCAAGAGCAAGACTTGAAAGAGAACTCAGTATTTGCGCGCTGAGAGACGTGTGCGCGCTCTCGGATGAGCGCACAGAGATACATTTCCTCACAGCGCGCGCGGCTTCTCATTCGCGTCTTCTGGCACTAAACCCGGGTGATGACGGTGAAAACGACTGGTCATATTCAAACATACGGCAGCACTCGCATGCATTGAACAAAGTTTACAAAGAGAGAATTATTTGAAAAATATGAGGGGAAAAAAGGACGTTTACACGGCACCCCTGCTCTCGTCAGTTTTTGTTTCTTTATTAGATTGTCATAGGTCACTCTGTTTAATTTTCAAGTGGTTAAACAAATTCGTGGTGTTCCCTTGCGTTGCAGCCACCACCATGTAGCAAATCTTGCACGTAGCATGTTTCTGCTCGTCGTCTGATTGCTCAAATCCAAACTGTTCCCAGACAACGGAGTTGGTTTTGCCTTTTTTGCTCACCAAACGCTGCTGTAACTGCCCTCCTTCTGCCATCTTTACTCGCGCCGAGTTTTTAAATTCCAGCGGATGATATGCACACGAGACTCCCGATCTGAGAAAGTTTGTGGCTTCGGGAGGGGCGGATGAGCGCGTGCGCGTTTCATTCAGAACGCAAGGCAAAATAATCGTTTTTTCTCGATTGTACTATTTTGGTGATCGTTGGGAGGCAAAATCGAAATCGAAATTCGATTAATTGCACAGCCCTACCTCCCACCACCTCCCTATCTCCAGACGACTTTGCACAATTCTTCACAAACAAAACTACAACTATCAGCAATCAGTTCTCACCCCCGCGCACTGTCGATTTTAGATCAGCCACTTCCACGACCGAACATACTCTCTCCTCATTTTCCACACTCACTGAGGCCGAAGTATCTAAACTTCTCCTCTCCAGCCATCCTACCACCTGTTCTCTCGATCCCATTCCCTCGCACCTCCTTCAAGCCATCTCTCCTACTCTCCTTCCTGCACTCACACACATCATCAACACATCGCTCTGCACTGGCACTTTCCCTACCACTTTCAAGCAGGCTCGGGTAACTCCACTGCTTAAGAAACCCACTTTAAACGCACCAGTCATAGATAACTACAGACCTGTCTCTCTCCTGCCATTCATAGCAAAAACTCTTTAACGAGTTGTTTTCAACCAGGTTTCATCCTTCCTCTCACAGAATAATCAGCTGGCACTAACCAATCCGGTTTCAAAAGGGGCCACTCCACAGAGACTGCACTACTGTCGGTCACTGAAGCCCTGCGGATAGCTAAAGCTGAGTCCAAATCATCAGTCCTCGTCCTCCTTGATCTATCTGCTGCCTTTGACACGGTCAATCATCAGATTCTTCTGTCCACCCTCTCATCACTGGGCATCACAGGGACTCCGCTCCATTGGTTTGAATCTTATCTCACAGGTAGGTCCTTCAAGGTTGCCTGGAGAGGAGAGGAATCCCAAGCGCATCAACTGACCACGGGGGTTCCTCAGGGCTCAGTGCTTGGACCTCTCCTTTTCTCCATTTACACTACTTCATTAGGTCCCATCATACAGGCACATGGCTTCTCATATCACTGCTATGCTGATGACACTCAGCTCTACCTTTCATTCCAACCAGACGACCCCACAGTAGCTGCACGAATCTCCAGCTGTCTGTCTGACATCTCTGCATGGATGAGTAAAAATCACCTACAGCTCAACCTGGCAAAGACTCTTTCCCGCCAGTCCCACTATGCAACATGACTTCACCATCCAGCTAGGTACATCCCTGATCTCCCCTTCAAAATCAGTCAGAAATCTTGGAGTTACATTTGATGACCAGTTGTCCTTCAGAGAACACATTGCTAAGACAGCTCGCTCATGCAGGTTTGCGCTCTACAACATCAGGAAGATCAGACCGTTCCTAACAGAACACGCAACACAGCTTCTTGTCCAGGCCCTGGTTATTTCTAGACTTGACTACTGCAATGCGCTTCTGGCTGGACTCCCCTCTTGTGCGATCCAAACACTTTGAATGATCCAGAATGCAGCGGCACGTCTGGTCTTCAATGAGCCCAAAAGGACCCACGTCACACCACTCTTCATCTCTCTGCACTGGCTACCACTTGCTGCTCGCATCAAGTTTAAGGCGCTGACGCTTGCCTACAGATCCACCACGCGCTCAGCTCCTACATACTTTGACTCGATTCTACAAATCCACACCCCCACCAGAAGCCTTCGTTCAGCTAAGGAGCGAAGGCTTGTGGTACCATCACAGAGAGGCAAAAAATCCCTTTCCAGAACATTTTCATTCAACGTTCCCAGCTGGTGGAACGATCTGCCCACCGCCATCCGAAATGCTGATTTGTTGACAACATTCAAAAGTCAACTAAAAAATCATCTCTTCCATGAGCACTTAACCTCTTAATATAAAAAAAAAAAAATCTTTCCTTTCCTCTTTCTCCTCCTCTTTCCCTCCCTACTCTAGCCTGTGCTACACTGAGAAATGTACACAGACTAAGTATTTCAGGCACTTGTTGCGCTCACTCGACTCTTCACGAGCATTCGCTTATTGTACCCCCAAGTTGTAAGTCGCTTTGTATAAAAGCGTCTGCTAAATGCATAAATGTAAATGCAAACAGTGGTAAAAATAGCAGAAACAGCTTAAGTAATTATCCCAAAAATGTCTTCAGATTACAAAAAAGTTGAAAATAATGATTTAATGATAAAACTTCAGTAATTTGAGTTAATAATACTAGGAATTCTTCTACTAATAAAAATAAACTGTACTAAGGAATAATGAGCTTCTGGGTTCATGAATATTAATCACGTTGTCAGCACTCATTCAAACTGATTTGCTGAAATCAAAACACAGTAATAGGTGCACGGCAGCCAATGAGATTCCCGTTTGTGCATTTTGTTTCTTCCTGTTCATGAAAGGCTGAATAATTCCAAATAAATGCCATTATTTTACAGGAAAATACAACAAAGGATATTGTTTACATGTAGCACATCAATTCTGTGTGGTATAAGACTCTCTCGCTCTCTCTTTGAGTGTGTGTGAAACAATGAGCGCTCTCAGTCGCGCGCCTCACACTAGTGTTTAATGTGCGTCAAATGCACTGCGCATTCATTGAGATGAACTGAAATAGTGTGCTTTACCGATCGATTGAGAAAGAGCGAATCTCTTAAGCGCTCAGTCCAAGTGCTCAGCGAGTGAAAATACATCTTGATTGCCCTCAGGTAGCCCCTCGTTTAGCTATTAACTCTTCCGCAGCTTCCACCATAGTTGTTTTCGCTCTGCACGTGAGATGCGGATTCAGTGCCGTCCCATCAAGCGCTGCGCGTAGGGCACCAAGTGCTGCGGGGGGCACCACAAGAAAATCTCTCTTCAACCCCCGTTCAGCTATACAAAGTGACGAACGCAGCCACCGCGGCCATCATAAAGTAATAACGCTTAGGGCATCAAGAGATGGCCAGCGGCGGCACTATGCGGATGGGTCGCGCCATCAATTAGGCTTTATCGTTATTATCACGGGAAGACAAATTCTTATTGTGGGGAGAATTTTTACCGGTATATCGCAAACAATAAGATATCGCCCATCCCTAGTCCCAATATAATCACGCCACTCAGCTGTCTTCCAGTGCCCTGCGTAAGTGCGAGTCTGATAGTCTTCGCGACCCAGCGGGACAGCCCCGGAAGCTGAAGCCAGGCTCCCAGGAACTGCACCAGCGGGGTCGTTCGGACCACAGACATACCCAGGGTGGGGCAGCGAGGCAGCATTACCGGCCCGGACATGGGAGGCGTTTGGGCGTCCCGGTGTGGGGGCACGGTTAACGGCTGCGTCCTGACAGAGGAGACCAGGGAAGGACGTGCGTTTCACTGGGGTCTGCTCTGAGAGGAGGTTGGCGACATAGAGAGATGCGAGTGGCGGGACCCGAGGGTGGCGCGTCATCACCGGTCTCTGGGTGCTCAGGGATAGGGGTATCAGTTATTTCTTTAACCACATTAAGGTGCTGCTGACCCGGGGGCCAGCAGCTGAACAAAGGATTCTCCCCCGGCCCTCCACCGGGGGAAGGAGTGGCACTGCTGCCATCTCCTGGAAAGAACTGCCCATCCCTGAGCTGTCTGTGTCAGGAGCGCCGCTTGGCCTGGCGTTTTTTCGCGGGCTGCGGGGCTGGATCAGACTGGGACGCCTTCCTGCGGTTACCTCTGCGCGGCCCGGGTGGAGGCTGCTGCTTGGGTGGCGTAGAGGTTGAGGGAACAGCGGGAGGGTGTCCTCGGCGGCGAGCAGACTGAGGCACCTGTGCCGGCGGTGGGGTGGAGGCAGCAGCTGACCGCCGGGGCAGGATATGTTTTATAGCCTCAGTCTGCTTCTGAGCGGCTGAGATCTGTTGGGCGAAGCTCTCAACTGCTCCGCCGAATAGCCCATTCTGGGATATGGGGGCGTCGAGGAAACGGGTTCGCTCGCCGTCACGCATATCGGCCAGGTTGAGCCATAAGTGTCTCTCCTGGACCACGGCAGTGGACATCACCTGACCCAGGGAGCGCGCAGTCACCTTCGTCGCCCGGAGAGCGAGGTCGGTGGCGGCACGCAACTCATCTCTGAGTCCCGGGTCAGCTCCAGCTTGGTAAGCCTAGAGGGTTGTCATGGCATGCAGCGAAGCGGCGGCCTGCCCCGCAGCTCTATAGGTCTTCGCCACCAGAGACGACGAAAACCTACAGGCCTTGGAGGGGTGCTTTGGGTCACCGCCCCAGGTCGAAGCACTCTGAGGACACATTTGCATCGCAACAGAGCGTTCGACTGGGGGGACCCCAGTGTACCCTTTAGCCGCGGCTCCATCAAGGGCGGAGGAGGTCGCCGAATGGTCACGGGAAGACAACGGGTTCTTCCAGGACCGTGCAACCTCCTCATGTACCTCGGGGAAGAAAGGTATTGGAGGGGTGGCCGGACGGGTGTCCGAACGCGCCGCCCCCAAAAACCAATCGTCCAACCGCGAGCGCTCAGGGTTCCACTCCAAACCAAGCGCTGCGGTGGCCCGAGATAGCATGGCTGTCAACTCTGGGTCCGACTCGGGCAATGCTGGCACACCCGAAGGCGGCAGCATAGCCGAATCATCATCCTCAGATGACTCCAGCCCACCTTGTGATGCGGCGATCGACATCTGTTCATCCTCCGCGGCTCCAAACGCAACAATCGGGACAGCAGGAGCCGGCCCCGATGTACACGCCTGCACGCTCGGCGAGTTCGGTGAATTAGAGGGGGGTGTGGGCCGAGGCATGAGCGTCGGAGCTTCATTCCACACCATCACCCTCAGGTCACCCTGGCCACCAGCCAAAGTGCCGCCTCCGGTGGAGACCGCAGATTGGGGTGTGGCAGAGGGGACTCTCGCTCCGGCATCAGCACGGAGGTCACGGAGTCTCGACCGTAACACCGAGATGATCATGTTCCTGCAGTGAAAACATGAGTCATCCACGAGCGCTGCCTGAGCGTGCTGAAAGCCCAAACACGTCATGCAGCGCTCGTGCCCATCAGAAGGCGACAGAAATCGACCGCACCCAGAAGTGCACAGGCGAGACATCCTGAAAAGGACGTGCCATGTGCAAGCTCTTTTGTGAGGGGAAAACTTAGCAGTCGATGCCGAAGCGCCCAGGGAACACACACCAGCTGGATGCAGACCACTGCACAGATCAGCAGGCAGGAAGTATGCGATCACTGGAATGCGCAGTCACACCAACACCGACTAGAAAGCTGCTCATCTCGAAGAAGCTGACAGAGTCTCAGAAGGCTGTAAGGAGTGAAGAGGTAGGTACTCTTGGCTCCGAAGCAAAAACGTAATGCGATATTGCCACGTACTTCCTATTTATACCCACGCAGTGGGGCGGAGTTACGTATGCAAATTCCACATGCCCATGGCATTGGCACTGCTATTGGGCGTTTTCTAAGATCTCGAAGATGATAGGCTTCTAAGCGAAACCCCCATTCGTTAGTCACTAACGTTACGTCGCAGTAACTGAACGAAAGGGAAATGGGAGAAAGGAGGATTGGGAGGCCAATTGCAAATTAAGAATTTAAGAAACTAAAATAAAAGAAAATAATGTAAATTACATTAAAATAAGTGAACGTAAATATGATCAATAAGTTTGGTAACGGTTCTTAGCAAAGTATTGGAAACAATAGTTTGTGAGCAAATGTAAGTGTTTAATAATTTTCAGCATGAACACTGAGAGGGACACTCAACAGGAACAGCATTAACACAGATGACAGACGATTGCTTAGCACAGATTGAGGAAAATAAATTAGGAGCAGTATTGTTAGATTTTATTTTACAATTACTTTTCATACTGTACATTGGTTTAAAAGTTCTCTGTTTAATAGGGGACATTGTGTATTTTAGATGTGAAAGTGTTGCAATGTGGTGTGCCTCAAGAAAGTTGTTTAGGACTATTACTATTGTCTATTTTACCAATAAACTGCCTCTTGTTTTAAAGTGTGCACGGACAGACATGTATGCAGATTAAACAACATTATACAGTGGGTACGGAAAGTTTTCAGACCCCCTAACATTTTTCACTCTTTGTTATACTGCAGCCATTTGCTAAAATCATTTAAGTAAATTATTTTCTCATTAATGTACACACAGTAGAGCCCTGCGCGGCACTGTTTTCTTCATCCCGCTCCCACCCGCACCCGCCGAATTTCTGACCATTACCGCCCGCTCCCGCAACGTATGTGTTACACTCCCGCCCGCTCCCGCAATATGTATGTCCACTCCTGCCCGCACCCGCAAAACTCTGAGAATTTATTCCCGCACAATAATAGAGATGCATTGATTTTGTGTCTTCTCCCGTCCCGCAGGAAAAAAAAAACACGTATTTGTATTGATATTATTAAAGAGATTCATGGGGTTGTTTGTTTCGTTTCCCTGAAAAAAAGACAAATACATTCAAATATAATTTCGTTTTTATCAAAAACTTTGCACATAAAAATAGACTGCTTTGCAAAACAGAAAAACAGATTGAGAAACAAAAAACAGATCCCAATTCGTCGGTCAGTTCCGACGTACGTCGAACGTGACCGACTGAAAGGAAACCTGAGAAAACGTCTCGGTTACGACTGTAACCTTAGTTCCCTGATAGGGAACGAGACGCTGCGTCACCGCTTTGGGAACGCCTCTGCGTGATTGCGTCGTGAAGCACGTATGTCATCAGTCCAATAGAGAGACGGAACGTCATAGGCGGGTGACGTCATAGACCCGGAAGGTATAAAGCACACCGGCAAACACACGGCGTTAGCTTCTGAAGAAGGCCTGAAACAAGGCGCTTGCGGGCATGCGAGGAGTATGGCCGGGTGACGCAGCGTCAAGGGAACTCGAGCTGCGTCACCGCTTTGGGAACGAGAATACCCACGTCCCCATGCGAGTCTGGATGCCCGCCTGTAACAGCTACGAGGCGAGCACCCGAGACCCCGGAGTAGCAGAAATATCTAGTTCATAGAACCTGACAAAAGTATGCGGCGAGGACCACCCCGCCGCATCACACACCTCCTGCAGGGAGGCCCCTGCCAAGAGAGCTTGAGAAGCAGCCATACTCCTAGTGGAGTGGGACCGAACAGCCAAAGGAGAGGGCTGTCCGGCCGCCACATAAGCCAGTGAGATAGCCTCGACTACCCACTTGCTCATCCTCTGCTTTGACACCGGACCCCCACGGGATGGAGGTCCGTAGCAAACAAATAACTGATCAGTTTTCCTCCACAGGAAGGCTCTGTGGACATAGGCGTCTAAAGCGCGAACGGGACAAAGCAGATTTAACTTTTCCTGGTCTGACGTCGTAAAGGGGGGAGGACAGAAGGCCTGGAGCACAATAGGTCTCACAGGATTAGTGAGGACCTTAGGAATATACCCGGGCCTCGGAGAGAGAAAGGCCTTAGCCATACCCGGGGCAAACTCCAAGCACGAGGGTGCAACAGAGAGGGCTTGCAAGTCCCCAATTCTTTTAAGAGAAGAAATAGCAAGAAGAAAAAATAGTTTTGAAAGTGAGAAACTTCTCAGAAACTTCCTCAAGCGGCTCGAAGGGAGCCTCGGAAAGGCCTTGAAGGACGATAGATAAGTCCCAGGCCGGCACCCTGGTGCGTGTCACAGGTCTCAGTCTCAAGGTTCCACGGAGGAAACGGATTACTAGCGGGTGTCGCCCTAATGAAACTCCACTCAAAGGAGTGTGGTAAGCTGCTATGGCCGCCACGTACACCTTTAGTGTGGAGGGGGCTAACCCAGCAGAGAATCTCTCCTGCAGGAACTCCAGCACCACGCTCGCAGGGCAGTTAACTGGATCCCGCAGGCGATCTCGACACCATAGGGTGAAGAGTCTCCACTTTAGGTAGTAAAGTTACCTCGTAGAAGGAGCTCTGGAGTGTAGAATGGTCTCAACAACCTCAGTCGAGAGACCGGAACTTATGAGCTGGGCCCCCTCAGAGGCCAAGCCCACAGTTTCCACAACTCCGGGCGGGGGTGAACAAAAACTCCGCCCGCCTGAGAGAGAAGGTCCCTCCTGAATGGAATCTCCAGGGGAGAGCCGTCGAGGAGAGACACCAGATCCGAGAACCATACCCGGCCCGGCCAGAACGGGGCTACTAGAAGGAGACGGGCCCCGTCCCGGCGCACTCTCTCTAGAACTCCCGGAAGCAGAGCGATCGGGGGGAAAGCGTACAGGGGCAGCCTCGGCCACTCCTGTACCATCGCATCCAGTCCGAGAGGAGCTGGAGGCGACAGGGAGAACCACAGATGACAATGAGAGTTCTCGTGAGTGGCGAACAGGTCCACTTGGGCCCTGCCAAACTTCTCCCAAAGGAGCTCCACCACATCGGTGTGGAGTCTCCACTCCCCGGGCCTTGGCCCCTGCCTCGACAGGATATCTGCTTCCACGTTCAACCGCCCAGGAATGTACATAGCCCTGACTGACAGCAATTTTCCCTGAGCCCAGAGGAGGATAAGGCGCGCCAGCTTGTATAAGCGACGGGACCTCAAACCCCCCTGATGGTTGATGTAGGAGACCACCGATGTGCTGTCTGTGCGCACAAGCACATGATGGCCCCTGAGATGCGGCAGGAAGTGCTTCAGAGCCTGAAACACCGCCAACATTTCTAGGCAATTTATATGCCACAAACGCTGGTGCTCCTGCCACAGACCCTGGGCCGAGCGACCACTCATGGTCGCCCCCCAGCCCGTCAGAGAGGCATCCGTGGTCAGAGAAGTACGCTGACACGGTGCCCCCAGCGACGGGCCCTGGGTCAGGAACCTGGGGTCCTTCCACATAACCAAGGTGCGGAGACACCGCCGCGTTGCCTTGATTACGCGAAAGGGGTTCCCCCTCGGGGAGAAACCCCTGGTCTTGAGCCACCACTGTAGCGGCCTCATGAACAGCAGGCCCGAAGGAATAACGTTAGACGCGGATGCCATCAGACCCAACAGTCTCTGAAACTGCTTCACAGTGAGCGGCTGGTCTAGCTTCACCCCTTTTACGGCTGAGAGGATCGACCCCACGCGAGGCTCCGACAGACGAGCCTGCATAGCGACCGAATCCCAACTCACGCCGAGATAAGTGATCTTCTGCACAGGAGAAAGAACACTCTTCTTGGAGTTGAGCCTCAGCCCCAGCCTCCTCATATGTGCGAGAACAACATCTCGATGCTGAACCGCAAGACGCGCTGACTGAGCTAGTATCAGCCAGTCGTCGATGTAATTGAGAATGCGGATCCCCTGCAAACGCAAGGGGACCAGAGCAGCGTCCACACACTTCGTGAACGTGCGGGGTGAAAGGGCTAAACCGAAAGGAAGCACTCGATATTGGTACGCTTCTCCCCTGAAAGCGAACCTCAGGAACTTCCTGTGCTGCGGAAGGATGGAGATATGGAAATATGCATCTTTGAGATCTATCGTGACAAACCAGTCCTCGGACCTGATCTGAGACACGATCTGTTTGAGTGTCAGCATCCTGAACTTGAGCTTTGCCACGGCTCGGTTCAGGACGCGAAGATCCAAGATGGGGCGCAGCCCACCATCCTTCTTTGGCACTATGAAGTACCCGCTGTAAAAGCCTGACTCCCTGTCCGGGGGGGGGACCCTCTCTATAGCCCCCTTTTGCAGCAGTCTGTACTTCTTGAGTCATCATCAGAGCCTGCACCGGGTCCACCACAGTGGAGAGGACCCCGTTGAACCTGGGGGGACAGCATCTGAACTGAATCGCGTACCCCAACTTTACGCATCGCAGGACCCAACGAGATATGTGAGGCAGATTTTCCCACTCTCGAGGCTGGTCTCTGATGTACTCTGCACCGCGAGTGCAGCGCCCTGAAGCGGCGAACCGGCAGGGAACGACTGACTCGACGGCATAATTCTCCTCCGAAGAGGGTGCGGGCCATCCTCGGATGACCCGCGGGGCCCCTCCGCGCCCCGGCACTCGGGTACCGTGTACAGCGGTAAGCACAGTGCGCCCGCGGAGGGGATCACCCTCACTGTCCTGGGCCCAGAGGCGTCAGGACTTCTTTGACGCAGCCTTCCTCGCCACAATGACTGTCCTCAGATCAGCCCTGGGGTTAGAAGGCTGCGCCTGTGAGCGCCGGATACCCGACGACCCTTTCTGCGGGGGTGTACGAGTGGCGACACTCACTCTCTGCTGCGCCCTGTGTGAGGAGCTCGTACTCGGCATCTGCTGCTCCCGCCCAGCAGCAGACGAGACCTGGGGCTTACGGGGAAGGAACTGCTTGAGCGCCGCTGCCTGTTTTTTCGCCTCCAGGAACCTGTCGGTAACCGTGGTGACAGCGTCACCGAACAGGCCCTCCGGAGACAGCGGCTCATCAAGCAAAAAGCTCTTGTCCCTTTCCTTGATGTCCGTAAGATTCAGCCATAAATGCCTCTCCGTGGCCACCAGGGCTGCCATAGAACGGCCGACGCATCGGGCCGTCTCCTTGGTGGCACGGAGAGCGAGATCGGCAGTCGATCGAAGTTCATTAATAGTATCGACTCCGATCTCGTGGCTATCCCCCAGGTCCCTTAGCAGATCAGCCTGATATGCCTGCACAATAGACATCGTGTGCAGACACGCGGCGGCTTGACCTGCTGCCGAGTATGCTTTGCCCACAAAAGATGATGTCACTTTAAGAGGTTTTGTGGGCAAAGTCGGAGCCTTTACGGTCGACGCAGACTCGGGTGACAGATGGCTCGCAAGCGTCTGTTCAACCCGAGGCAGCTGGCCATAACCGTGTCTCTTATACCCCGCGATATTGCTATAAACAGACGTTTGCGGGATGAAAATGCGTGCAGACACGGGCCGCTTCCAAGACCTCGACACCTCGGCGTGGAGGTCCGGGAAAAACAGCAGACTCCTTCGAGGAGGCTGAACAGAGCGCGCGGGGAGAAAGCGCTCGTCGAGTCTGCTTTTTACGGCAGCTCGCTCATGATGTTCATGTGGCCAGTCAATGTGTAAACTGGCCACCGCTCTGCTCAGCACCTCCATGAGCTCATCACTTGCAGGGGACTGAAGTGACGAGTCTCCACCCCCTGCATCGATGCTACAGACATCAACCTCCTCGGAGGAAGATAGCTGCAGCATCGCGGCCGCTCCCCGGGCGGGAGAAGCCGCAGAGCGGGCTCCCGATCCCAGAGAGGCAGCGCTGGATCTGGCGGGTGAAGGAAGAGATAGGGCGGGGCCCGTCTCCATCCCCTCCGTCAGATCCTTTTGCAAACCCCACGACATGAGTCGCCGCTGAGCCTCAGCAGCAGCGGGACCCGTGCCGTGGGGAGCGCTAGCCGGGACGCCCTCCTCAAAGAGCGCCCGGCGGGATCGCAGCACGCGAAGAGGCAGCGCCTCACAATGCTCGCAGCCGGCACCCTCGAGTGCCGACTGCGCGTGCTGCTCACCCAAACAAACAACACACATCAAGTGTGTATCCCCGCTCGTGATGTAGCGAGAGCAGGGAGGAACACACTGTCTGTAACGCTGTTCGCTCGTCATTTTCTCTCCACCAGTCGGGGCGTTATGGCAGAGTGGCCCGACGGAAGCCTCTCCTCAGTGTAAGACACATAAAAGCCCGCATGGAGTTTGCTAAAAAACACCTGAAGGCTGCGCATGCGTTTGGCAGACCAGGCTTCTGGATGCACGCGGTGTTGTTGACAGTCACAGTGGATGACAGGCTTAGAGGATTGGAGTGGAGTGGAGCGAGAAAAATGAGCGATAGTGAAGAAAAAATTCAGTGCTCACGACCAGCTCAGAGAACACAGATATCGTTGACAAGACAGGTCACTCAACTTCTTTGGTTTGGAGTTATTTTGGCTATTTGCAATCCGACATAAAACAGAGTGACAGTCACTGCTTATAGGTTCACCACATGGTAATATAATTATTCAATTATCTTGCTTTTTCGAAGTTCTTCCATATAGCATTGAGCCCAACACAGCGCTAAATCTACATTAGCCTAATATCAGTTCACGCATAGGCTAACTATAATCACTAAACATCGGACTTATGGAAAAATACATCGGTATCATAATTTTTTTGTCTTTGGAGATTTATTAATAACTCAGCATCGCCTGAAATAAAATCATTTAATCCGATGTTTAAAGGGTAACTAAACCCTAAACTAACTTTTTTTAGTTAATGATCTGTAATACTGGGGCTTTATTAGTGCTGTTCATTGATTTGAGTAAATATTTTTACATTTGGGTATAAAGTGTTCTAATTCTATAAAATATGGTGTAAAACCGCCAAAGTGCTGCCCTCTTAAGGTTGAACGATGGCTACTGCAGTTGAATTTTCCTATTGGACGTACATCGTGACGTAGGATGGTACCTCCAACGGCTCACTATCCGCGCCCCTGGCACGAGCTCACCACGCCCTCATGTGTTCCCCAATCACATGATGAGAACGGCTTCACTCCAGTACCTCATGTTACATGAAGTAGAAACATTATGAATGAAACTCACTTGACACTTGCTTTAACATTGTAATGAAGAAAATACGGTTAAATAATGCAGTTGTCAGTACACGTGAGGCTTTTCTTGCGATATTATTGCCGCCCGTCATGTGTACAGATAATTTTCAGGGTTTTTCCTGCATAGAGAATTATGAGGCAGCCGCCGAAAATTTCGTGCCGCCTCCGTCTGTCGACAAAACTCAAGACAGGCAGTCTCTTGCTCAGATTAGGCATGTCGTGATAGTTAAATAATCATCAGAAATATATATTGTCACATTATCCTTCAGCAATCATTATTAGAATATTATGATTTGCTAGTACAAAGTCATCTAAAGCCATTCCATAGCTGAATGTCTTTCCTCCGCTGTAGCTGTCAATCATTCTCCGTTCAGCATTCAAACTGCGCGTCGCGTTCGGTTACAGTCAGCAGCAGCAGCACAGTAAAGCTCAATCCAAGAGGATATATTCCCGTTATTTACTTGATATGTAGATCAAATAATTTATCTTCCTAGAGTTTATCTAATTTAGCGGTTTCTGAACGTTGTTGTGCTCGCTACCCGGGTGACAACACAAGGACTATTAATCAGCATCACACGCACAATAACCAGAATTTAAAACTGTGAAGAAACAAATAATCAGTGAACCTTTGGACAGATATACATAGTAGACTAGGATTTGTGCTATCATATATTTGTTGTCCCTTTAGTAGAGCTGCACATTACGTTTACAATAAACTATAAATCTAGTAATTTTATATTATTTGTGTAGGCCCATATAATTATTTACATTCATATATAAATATAAATTAAAATTTAATATAAATTGTTTTTCATGTATTTAATAAGAACACAAAGTAATGTGTACCTTTTCATTAACATGTCTAGATTTTATCAAATTAGTCCAAAGATTTTTTTTCAAGAATTACTTTTTGTAATTGCAATTGTTTTAACTGTCCACTAACCTAATTTAATATATATTTTTGTCATAGCTTATGATTATATATTTGTATTCATTTATTGTTTTTTCTATAATGAGTGTGTACTTAGTGGATTCTGGATTGTGTTTAACAAATAAAAGAGTGACCATTAGTTCCAAAAACACAGATGTATAGATATTCTATAATCTATAGTGATGTAGAAATATATGAATCATACATTTATAACCCTTTTATTTTGCCAGTTTGTTGTGCTTGTTTCAGTTATTTACTGAATTGGATAAATATTTAAATATTTAAAGGTGTTAGCTGTAATCTTACACTGCAAAGTGATAATTTAAAAGGGATAAAATTCATAATTATTTAATGATCGAAGCACACAAAAAATTTATAACAAAGCCCTAAAACTGAATATTTATTGGCAAAATCACGAGCCGCGGGTCGGCTGAGCCAAGCAGGATTTGACCACCTCCGCCTCATTTTGAGCCAGGAAAAACCCTGATTTTCATACATGAGCAGTGTTGCCACAGTTACTTTGAAAAATTAACTTAGTTACTTTACAGATTACTTGATTTTAAAAGTAACTAAGTTACTTTACAGATTACTTGATTTTAAAAGTAACTAAGTTAGATTACAAGTTACTTATTAGTTACATTCATCAGTTGCCAACAACACCTCTGCAGCCTCAACATAAAAATGACAACCGTTTTTGCCAACACTAAACATAAAACACTAAACATAAAACCCTAAACATGTTAATGAAAAGGTACAAATTGCTTTGTGTTCTTATTAAATACATTTATGAAAAACATTTTTAATTTATATATGAATGTAAATAATGATATGGGCCTACACAAATAATATAAAATTACAAGATTTATATTTTATTGTAAACGTAATGTGCAGCTCTGTAAAGGGACAACAAATATATGATCGATCCGTGAGAACAATATATTTTTTAATAATCTTTAAGTGCACAAAACTATGAAAATATATGAAACGCTTCAAAACAGAGCGGCAACAAAGCGCTTATGCGCATCCCGGGTGCAGAATGATGCGCTTAAAGCAACATGGAGTCAGAGTGTGCAGTGCAGCGCGAGTGCACATTGAAAAGTCCACGGCATAAAGAGAAGATGAGCGTCGAGCCCACAAATCCTAGTCTACTATGTAGCCTATATCGGTCCAAACATTCACTGATTATTTGTTTCTTCACAGTTTTTAATTCTGGTTATTGTGCGTGTGATGCTAATTAATAGTCCTTGTGTTGTCACCTGAGTAGCGAGCACAACATCTTTCAGAAACCGCAAGATAAACTCCAGGAAGATAAATTATTTTATCAACATATCAAGTATTATAACGGGAATATATCATATGGAGTGAGCTTTACCGTGCTGCTGACTGGAACCGAACGCGACGCGCAGTTTTGCTGAACGGAGAATGATTGACAGCTACAGCGGAGGAAAGACATTCAGCTATGGAATGGCTTTAGATGACTTTGTAGGCTACTAGCAAATAATAATATTCTAATAATGATTGCTGAAGGATAATGTGACAATATATATTTCTGATGATTATTTAATTATCACGACATGCCTAATCTGAGCAAGTGACTGCCTGTCTTGAGTTTTGTCGACAGACGGAGCGGCCGCCTCGTAATTCTCTATGCCGGAAAACCCCTGCTGAGACTAAACAAGAAAGCAAAAATATTTATTTTTACTAAGGAAAATGACAAAAAAAGTAACTCAAAGGGACTTGGATAAGTTACTTTAATCTGATTACTGGTTTGGAAATAGTAACGCGTTAGATTACTCGTTACTGGAAAAAGTGGTCAAATTAGAGTAACGCGTTACTAAGTAACGCGTTACTGGCATCACTGTACATGAGACGCGCTTTCAAACCCTGACATGCAAGTGGTTGCCGCGGTAACGGACAACAATCCCGTAACGTGCTGGCGTATATAGTATAATTTATTTGAGGAAATCTGTTTATAATAGGCTTTTAGGTCTGAACTTATTAGTACTGCACTGCTTATTGATTCAGTTAATTTGAATGAAAATACATCGTATGTATATCAGATATCTGATCTATTTTTAGTGGCATTCAGTGAAAGGATTTGACTGTTCATAGATTAGGTCAGTTCTCTTGCGCTGCTGCTTCACTAGCATTGTCTGCATCGGGAGTTAACGCAGTTTGAGCCAGCGGCTGCATTGATAAGGCTCTGGGTCTGTGTCTACAGACACTACACCCTCCTCCACTTCAGGTGAAGGTAGGAGAATGACCGCTCTGTTGCAAAGCTACTGGCGTCACTCCAGTCATTCTCCATCTTTGCGACTCGCGAGTCTGACAGCTGTCAATCAATCCGTCACTGCGGGTCTCAGGTGCGCGCCCTCCGCTCAGCTCCCGCCCTCGGTTCATCCTCTGTCTCCGCTGGGTGTGTGTGTGTGCGTGTGTGTGTGTGTGTGTGTGTGTGTGTGTGTGTCGGTGAGGCAGGGGCGGATCTACCGGGGTGGCAACCGGCACCCTAAGAAAGACCATTGCCACCCCGTCTGCCACCCCAGCAGTGTATCCCAAATTCCCAATGTATAAAATATAAATTGCTTTACATCAGCAGCGCTTCAATGTGATGAGATAGCAAGAAAACACGTCTTTCTATCATTGTGTAGTAGTCCAAACAAATGACTCTTATGAACTGCTTAGTGATCCGCAACGCAACCAGCGTGATCATGAATAGATCATACTCTGTTTGCAGAGCGTTTGCGGTGCGTATTTCCCCAGTGCCCATGTTAACCGGTCAGAGCGTTCACACTGCATACGTCCGCCAGTGCGTTCCAGGAGCGGTGTGTGTCCGCAGCACAGCGGCGATCGTTATATATATAGGCTATAACATAGGCCTATGTTTAAATGTTTTGCCACTTGCGTGAGCAGCGTAATATATAAATCTAAAGTACTAGACTATATAAATATAAAGTAGGCTAATGAATTGAATGAAACGTTGTTTAAATGTAGTGCGTTTAAACGTGACATCTATGAAAGAGTGTATTGCAATGCTGACAAGCCATGTTCAGTAACAACGTTTGGATTTGAAATAAAAAATAATGAATAAATGTTGTGTTTGTGGTTTACAACCCCAGATCAGTTACGCACTACAAACGCGGCATATGTGAAAGCACAACAGCACACGCTGCTCCTGCACCGCAGACGCACTGCAGACGGAGTATGTGTGAAAGGGGCCTAATGCTTTAATTTGTATTCATTAAGGAGATAAAACTATTGAGTGTAGTGTACATTTAGAAAGTCTAAACTTTGTACTTGTTGTTACGTCTTGTGGGATTCTAAAGAAAGGCTGACATCCAGAGTTTTATTAAACCAAAAAGAAAAGGAAAATCAGAGTCAGATAATGTTGGGAGTGGAAGGTGCAGATAAGACTTAAGAATTAAGTTGTGGAAGGCAGCAGAGGAGAAGATGGAGTGGTGGAAGAAAGAAATATAGAAATTAGGGCTGAACGATTAATTGCATTTGCGATAATATCGCGATATGATAAAACACGATTTCCTAACCGCAAAGGCTGCGATTACAGTCTGGTCACGTGACACGCGCGAGTAAAGTCTGCAGAAGAAGCATCAACTTGGCACGTTACACATATCATATGCCTGGCCTAAAAGGGAAAAAAAAACTGTTTGTGTTTGATCTATCTAATATTGTGTTGTTCATACTATAGGCTACAGTAGAGGTGGGAGAAAAGATTCTCTCTCCAATGATTCTGGAGCTTAGATTTTAACTGCAGGTGCGCGGTGGCGCTGCGTGTGTTTTAGAAACACCCGTATTCTGATTGCTTCCATTATCTCTCTCTTTCTCTATCTCTCTCACACACACACACACAATCACACACGAACCATAAAATAATATCTCATAACATTCGGAAAGGTTGACGGCGCGAATTGAAATGACATTCGCAGGCTTCTTTGCACAGGATATGTAAGAAACTTTGCTTGATGTCAGGTCTACAGTGTGTGTTCTCACCCGCCGGTATTTTCCTTACAAACGCTCAACGAAGGCTTCATTCATGTGGTTAGGAATGCAGTGTGCTTGATTATTAAAAATAAGAAACTCACTGACAGAAGGCTTTCCATTTCAAATGCTCACGCGGCGCTGTGTGAAGAGTGCTCGCGAGCACGCGTCTGTGTGCGTCTCAAAATGCTTTTATGACGCAAAATGAATGTAAACACCGTCAGCAATGTCTTAATGAATTAAACAGACAGGGCAAAAACATCCTATGATGTCATCATTAATAATCAAACAGTAAAGCTGAGAAAGAGAAAAATCACTCACAGTTTAGACACTCTTAAATACTGAAAGCACTCTTTGTTCATTGCTTGTAATTAGGGATGAAACGATTACCGGTTTCACGATAAACCACGATAAAATTTAGTGACGGTTAGTAATATCGTAGAAAATTTAATTATCATTAAAACCGCGTGTGATTATCACGATTGTGAGAACTCGCGGTAAATCTTGTCCAGTCAGCGTCAGTCTGACGCAGCACCGCTGTTTTTGAATGAGAAGAAATGGAAGAAGGCAGTGACAGCACTCTGGGGATTGTTCAGCCTCTAAAAGGACCAAATCTGAGGTGTGGTCGTATTTTGCCTTTTACAAAAGTCCTGAGGGAAACTTAATCGAAGATGGTCACCCTGTCTGCAAACATGCCAGAAGAAAGTCGCTGTAATAGGGGAAACACTTAAAAACTACGAACGCAAGGCAAGTGGACTTTGACCTCAAGACCAAAACTACGTCTGGCAAATAATAACGTGAAGCGAACGAACAAATTCAGGCAAGACTAGGGTGACATTTAATAATAATCAGGGCTTGACATTAACAACCGCCATTTGCGGGTATAACGTTATCTCGGCTGCACACTAGCCACTCTGGCTGTTGAACTTAGTCTTCTCAAAAGCCGTCTGTTATAATCGCGTTGCGCATTATAACCACTCACACGTGTTTATATTGAGTTTATGAATGCAATGTCTCATAATCAGAGGCGTTCAGAGCGCACGCCGCGCTCACTCGCTGTAATCTCTACTCAAAGCAGATAAACGTGCGATGTACGCAGGAGATTCACTCATCATACTGTGTTGGACTGTTTTTGTTCTATTTCAGCAGCGAAAATAGTTTTAAAACACACAGCAGAACCACAGCGCATCTGATATGACTGGCATAACGCAGGCGAATTTAGGGACCGTCTCTAAAGTTCAACACAACATTGGTAACGTTATACACGTTTCAAACTTCAATAGCATTTGAAGAGAATGACAGTCATAAAACTGACTGTAAAGTGATCATTTAGGTGTCAGGTATGATGCACACATTTTGATATTTAATAAAATAAACTGTCAAATCATATGGAAATATGGATATGCATTATTTCACTAGGATACTGTTTGGGCTCTAACACAAAACATGCTAGATTTAAATGCATCATTGCTGAACACTAGAGAATATTGCTTGAGAATATATTTACAGAGATAATATTAGAGATTATATTTACGATAAATTATTATTATTTATGCATTATGCGTTGCTATTGACGACGGCCATTATAAGGAAGGAAATCCCACAGAATCAAGCTTAAAAAAGTGCATAGAGCTGCTTTAGTTATTTGTTGTTTGTTGAATTTCAAATATAAAGCTTGTTGAAATGTTTTAAGTGTGTGCATCTGTTCTTTTTGAATACTTTCATCTCGTTTGAACAAAACCGTGATAATATTGATAACCGTGATAATTTGGGTCACTATAATCGTGATGTTAAATTTCCATACCGTTTCATCCCTACTTGTAATGTTTTTTTGTTTCTCTTTATGATTTACTAGATTATATGTTTTGCAGCTATATTAGTTTATATATTTAAAATTATTAGCATGCAATTGTTTTAATTAAAATGTTATAATGTGTAGTTATTTTAAAAAAGCTTATAATTACATAAATCATAATAAAAAACGTTTTAAGTTTTTAATTAATTAATAAGATTAATTAATAAGGAAAAAGTTCAAGAATTGTTTTGGAATCGGATCGTGACTCCCAGAATCGGAATCGGATCGTGAGGTACCAATTAAAGATGAATATGCATGTATGTATATTATTACTTGAATCCACAAGAACCATGCAATGATGCTTCAGTGTTGCCACCCCTCGTAGTTCTCATGCCACCCCATAAAAAACATGCGCCCCTGTGGTGAGGTGCACGGTGGACCGATCCACTGTAAGGCAACAGAGGGGGGACTCAAAATGTTTCTAAACTTAAAACACATTTTTTTCCCTTTTGCGTTTTTTGTTTTGTTTTACACAATTATTTCAATAAAGTATATGTGATAATATTATTGATATCTGGAGTAAGTAATTTGTTGATATTGTCAGTGTCATTTATTTAAAGGTTTGGCATGCTGACCAGAAAGATGTTTTGTTCATTGACAAACATTATCTTTAAAGCACTTGAACTTTTCTAGATTTTAATATGGATATTTATTTTATATATTCTATTTATATTAATAATATTCAAGCCAAATTCAGAAACACAAAGCTCAATGTATATTGTTTAAAAAACCCATCAGAACACATGAAGAGCAGAACTCACGCGTGTATCCTGGCCGTTTCATTGAGGAACACCAGAGAGGCAAGGTTCGTCTTTCCCTCTGACATGAAGGCGATGAACTTCTTAATGCGGGATATTTTCCCGCTCACGTTCTGCTTCAGCTTGTAGGAAGGATCTGGACCTTCTTGATGCCGCCTGTATTCCTCGAGAAGATTGTCTGTAATCAAAGAAGAAAGAGGAAAGCCAAGAGACTGTCAGCACTGTCAAAGCATTTCACAAAGCATTTCACAAATCAGATAAGTTACAGGTGGGGTGCTGTTTTTCAGACTTTTTTGAGTGGCTCTTGTTCACCTGTAACTTATTGGACAGGGTCCCTGCAGGCTGTCTGTGGACAGTATATAATGACAGTGTATTTGGAGCTGCTCACAGACTTGTGGATTCTGGCCCAGTCTTATGGAACATACTTCATTCAGCAGTTCTAATACAGTGGGACTACACTCATTTTTGAATTATTAAATATATATATATATTTTTTCAAAATTATTCACAAAAATGTTTAAACAAACATCAGTACTTTTCATAAAGCAAAAGTTAAAAAAGTGCAAATTTGTCCTCACTTAGTGCCAGCACCTGATCCGGGTAATGAAGAGTGCTGTCTTCTGACTGCTGGCTGGCATGTGGCTTCTCAGAGCTGGAGGGTGGCCGGCTGGCAGCGGGCCCTGCATGGGTGTGGGACTTGACATGCCGGTCCAAGCGAGTCGAATCCCTTCCACAGCCGGGCACCGGACAGCAGCCTTGACAAACGTTGAGTGGGCACGATTCAACAGGCATTGTTGGAGTTCAGTAGCGTTCAACAGCTGATGCTCCTTCAAGACCAAGAGAGTTGTATTATGTCAAACTCTGAACAGAGGACTGATCTCCCACTGGAGCCATCATTTGAATATAACTTGAAGGAAGTTACAGTAAAATTACTTAAACATTTTCTAGGGGCGTACAGGAATACATTTAAGAAATTCAATGTAATTATATGTACAGTTATTTCAAAATTGACTGGTGGGGCGTACAGGTATAACTTTAAGTAATTACCCTATAGATTAATCGCATTTATAGTCAAATGGCGCAAAATATGCCGTTGGAATACAAATGCTGTAAAAATTAGGGGTGCACCGAAATTTCGGCTGGCGAAAATGGCATTATCGGTTCCCTTTCGAGGGAACTCGCACTGCATCGAAACGACACTTTGGGGATGCTCCCTTAGCATCAGCGAATCTGAAACCAGAATGCCAACTAGGCCAATCCGATTGGCGTGCGTGATGGCGTAACCGTGACGGCATACCCGGAAGTATAAAAGGGGAGCTGGAACGTAATGTCGGCAGTTATCGCTCTTCAGCAATAGCGCTCTGTGTCAAAAAACTGTCTGTCTATTTATTGTTGTACGTCAGTAAGAAAATGTGTGAATGATGGAAGAGAAAATGAGAGAGTTCAAGCAGTGTGTGCATCCTTGCCCTCGTTATATGTCGGGCTCGGATACACACCTGCTGTGTGTGCACTGCCTGGGCGTTCAGCATGCTCGAGCGGCTCTCGAGGGAGCCGCTTGTGAGCATTACAAGAAGCTGACGCTCAGGGTGCTCCGCTCTCGGCTGGCTGTGCTCGATGAGGCCGGCCAGCCTCGTGAGCCCCGTGGATCGGTCCCGCATCCGCCGAGGCGGTGCGGCGAGGCTGGTCATGGGGCTCACGGATGGACTGTCAGCGCGACTGGGACTGCTGAGGCATCTTCCCAGTCTTTATCTGACAGTTCAGATGTTCTCCTTCCCCGTGTGGAAGCCCGCGCTGCGGCTTCTTCCCCCGGGGCGGAGGACCCGATGTGTGAGCGGTCTGATTCTGAGGAATTAGACGTGCTCAGCATCGAGGCAGTCGAAGTTATAAGCACTTCTTAAATATGCAAGATTCCATCTCGCGATTGCTGAAAAAAAAGGCAGCGCGCAGGTTATGGGTCTGCAATTAAAGTGAACACACGCGATCGGTGTGCATGAGATACTGGTTGGCTTAACGGCGAGTCCGTATAGTACGATAAATCAGTATTGTCTGATATGGCGGCATTTAAGTCTGAGGATTTAAATGAGATATGATCTGACTCTGAGGAGTTAGATATTCAGTCATTCAGACCATGTTTCACCGTATTGTGTGACACTGTTTGGCTTTTTTTCTCGAGGGATGAAAGCCAGTTGTATTATGTCAGCTTGAACCACGTTGCTGAGGCAACGCGGGGTCTATGAGTCCGTATAAATACAAATAGAACAGTGTCGTCTGATTAAGTACGGCTACATTTAATTCTAGGGAATTAAATAAATATAATCTGACTTTGAGGAGTTAGATATTCAGCCTATCATTCAGACTTTTTCACCATTCATCATTGTGGCTGCATTTAATTCTGAGGCGCAGAGATGTGTGTGATGTGCGCAGAGATGTGTGTGTGATGTGCGCAGAGATGTGTGTGTGATGTGCGCAGAGATGTGTGTGATGTGCGCAGAGATGTGTGTGTGATGTGAGCAGAGATGATGTGCGCAGAGATGTGTGTGTGATGTGCGCAGAGATGTGTGTGTGATGTGCGCAGAGATGTGTGTGTGATGTGAGCAGAGATGATGTGCGCAGAGATGTGTGTGTGATGTGCGCAGAGATGTGTGTGTGATGTGCGCAGAGATGTGTGTGATGTGCGCAGAGATGTGTGTGTGATGTGAGCAGAGATGATGTGCGCAGAGATGTGTGTGTGATGTGAGCAGAGATGTGTGTGTGATGTGAGCAGAGATGTGTGTGTGATGTGCGCAGAGATGTGTGTGTGATGTGAGCAGAGATGTGTGTGTGATGTGCACAGAGATGTGTGTGATGTGAGCAGAGATGTGTGTGTGATGTGTGCAGAGATGTGTGTGTGATGTGAGCAGAGATGTGTGTGTGATGTGAGCAGAGATGTGTGTGATGTGCACAGAGATGTGTGTGTGATGTGAGCAGAGATGTGTGTGTGATGTGAGCAGAGATGTGTGTGTGATGTGAGCAGAGATGTGTGTGTGATGTGAGCAGAGATGTGTGTGTGATGTGAGCAGAGATGTGTGTGATGTGAGCAGAGATGTGTGTGTGATGTGCACAGAGATGTGTGTGTGATGTGCACAGAGATGTGTGTGATGTGAGCAGAGATGTGTGTGTGATGTGCACAGAGATGTGTGTGATGTGCACAGAGATGTGTGTGTGATGAGTGCAGAGATGTCTGTGTGATGTGAGCAGAGATGTGTGTGATGTGAGCAGAGATGTGTGTGATGTGAGCAGAGATGTGTGTGTGTGATGTGAGCAGAGATGTGTGTGTGATGTGAGCAGAGATGTGTGTGATGTGCACAGAGATGTGTGTGATGAGTGCAGAGATGTGTGTGATGTGAGCAGAGATGTGTGTGATGTGAGCAGAGATGTGTGTGTGTGATGTGAGCAGAGATGTGTGTGTGATGTGCACAGAGATGTGTGTGTGATGTGCACAGAGATGTGTGTGTGATGTGCACAGAGATGTGTGTGATGTGAGCAGAGATGTGTGTGTGATGTGCACAGAGATGTGTGTGTGATGTGCACAGAGATGTGTGTGTGATGTGCACAGAGATGTGTGTGTGATGTGCGCAGAGATGTGTGTGTGATGTGCGCAGAGATGTGTGTGTGATGTGCACAGAGATGTGTGTGTGATGTGAGCAGAGATGTGTGTGTGATGTGCACAGAGATGTGTGTGTGATGTGCACAGAGATGTGTGTGTGATGTGCACAGAGATGTGTGTGATGTGAGCAGAGATGTGTGTGTGATGTGTGTGTGTGTGATGTGAGCAGAGATGTGTGTGATGTGAGCAGAGATGTGTGTGATGTGAGCAGAGATGTGTGTGTGATGTGTGTGTGTGTGATGTGAGAAGAGATGTGTGTGTGATGTGCGCAGAGATGTGTGTGTGATGTGCGCAGAGATGTGTGTGTGATGTGCACAGAGATGTGTGTGTGATGTGAGCAGAGATGTGTGTGATGTGAGCAGAGATGTGTGTGTGATGTGTGTGTGTGTGATGTGAGCAGAGATGTGTGTGTGATGTGCGCAGAGATGTGTGTGTGATGTGCGCAGAGATGTGTGTGTGATGTGCACAGAGATGTGTGTGTGATGTGCACAGAGATGTGTGTGTGATGTGCGCAGAGATGTGTGTGATGTGAGCAGAGATGTGTGTGTGATGTGTGTGTGTGTGATGTGAGCAGAGATGTGTGTGATGTGAGCAGAGATGTGTGTGATGTGAGCAGAGATGTGTGTGTGATGTAAGCAGAGATGTGTGTTTGATGTGAGCAGAGATGTGTGTGATGTGAGCAGAGATGTGTGTGTGATGTGAGCAGAGATGTGTGTGATGTGAGCAGAGATGTGTGTGTGATGTGTGTGTGTGTGATGTGAGCAGAGATGTGTGTGTGATGTGCGCAGAGATGTGTGTGTGGTGTGCGCAGAGATGTGTGTGTGATGTGCACAGAGATGTGTGTGTGATGTGCACAGAGATGTGTGTGTGTGATGTGCGCAGAGATGTGTGTGTGTGATGTGCGCAGAGATGTGTGTGTGTGATGTGAGCAGAGATGTGTGTGTGATGTGCGCAGAGATGTGTGTGATGTGCGCAGAGATGTGTGTGATGTGCGCAGAGATGTGTGTGTGATGTGAGCAGAGATGTGTGTGATGTGCACAGAGATGTGTGTGTGATGTGTGCAGAGATGTGTGTGTGATGTGCACAGAGATGTGTGTGTGATGTGCACAGAGATGTGTGTGATGTGCACAGAGATGTGTGTGTGATGTGTGTGTGTGTGATGTGAGCAGAGATGTGTGTGATGTGAGCAGAGATGTGTGTGATGTGAGCAGAGATGTGTGTGTGATGTGTGTGTGTGTGATGTGAGCAGAGATGTGTGTGATGTGAGCAGAGATGTGTGTGTGATGTGTGCAGAGATGTGTGTGTGATGTGAGCAGAGATGTGTGTGTGATGTGAGCAGAGATGTGTGTGTGATGTGCACAGAGATGTGTGTGTGATGTGAGCAGAGATGTGTGTGTGATGTGAGCAGAGATGTGTGTGTGATGTGAGCAGAGATGTGTGTGATGTGAGCAGAGATGTGTGTGTGATGTGCACAGAGATGTGTGTGTGTGATGTGCACAGAGATGTGTGTGTGATGTGAGCAGAGATGTGTGTGTGATGTGAGCAGAGATGTGTGTGTGATGTGCACAGAGATGTGTGTGTGATGTGCGCAGAGATGTGTGTGTGATGTGCGCAGAGATGTGTGTGTGATGTGCACAGAGATGTGTGTGTGATGTGAGCAGAGATGTGTGTGTGATGTGCACAGAGAAGTGTGTGTGATGTGCACAGAGATGTGTGTGTGATGTGAGCAGAGATGTGTGTGTGATGTGCACAGAGAAGTGTGTGTGATGTGCACAGAGATGTGTGTGTGATGTGAGCAGAGATGTGTGTGTGATGTGAGCAGAGATGTGTGTGTGATGTGCGCAGAGATGTGTGTGTGATGTGCACAGAGATGTGTGTGTGATGTGAGCAGAGATGTGTGTGTGATGTGCACAGAGAAGTGTGTGTGATGTGCACAGAGATGTGTGTGTGATGTGAGCAGAGATGTGTGTGTGATGTGAGCAGAGATGTGTGTGTGATGTGAGCAGAGATGTGTGTGTGATGTGCGCAGAGATGTGTGTGTGATGTGCACAGAGATGTGTGTGTGATGTGCGCAGAGATGTGTGTGTGATGTGAGCAGAGATGTGTGTGTGATGTGAGCAGAGATGTGTGTGTGATGTGCACAGAGATGTGTGTGATGTGAGCAGAGATGTGTGTGATGTGCACAGAGATGTGTGTGTGATGTGCACAGAGATGTGTGTGTGATGTGAGCAGAGATGTGTGTGTGATGTGAGCAGAGATGTGTGTGTGATGTGAGCAGAGATGTGTGTGTGATGTGCGCAGAGATGTGTGTGTGATGTGCGCAGAGATGTGTGTGTGATGTGCACAGAGATGTGTGTGTGATGTGAGCAGAGATGTGTGTGTGATGTGCACAGAGATGTGTGTGTGATGTGCGCAGAGATGTGTGTGTGATGTGAGCAGAGATGTGTGTGTGATGT
>NC_137114.1:1236498-1386498 GCF_949357685.1 Gobio gobio
TTTAAAATAGTTAAGGTGTATGATCACATTTGACCATCAATGAGTACAAGTGTAACTTAATTAGTAAGGAATACCTGAGGGCTAAATACAAGAAAAACATTAATATTAATGTTAACAATTTTGTATCTCTACCACTCTCCATAATAAAATGATACTGTAAATGTGGCTGACGCACACTATGCTGTACGGTTTACCAAAAATTGCTGCAAACACCTGTAAAGTGAAGCTGTTGTGTAACTTGCGCGGCTTAAGCCATTCAAATATACTGACACAGCGCTAGAGGTATTGAGCGCTCCGGGAACCACGTGACCACACGCGCGCGGCCGCGAGATGACAGGCGGAGTCTGAGAGAGACCTGTACTCCAGCAACAGCGGGAACTCTTTCTGAATATTTTGAACAGCTGAATATTCATCTCATAATGAAAAAGTAGACACGATTGTAGACGAAAATGAAGAGAGATTTTATCTTAGTTTTTATTTTATGCAAAACATTTTAGTCTCGTCCTTTTTCGTCAACAATAATGCATGTTAATTTAGTCTTAGTCAGTGTTTTTGGACATTGGTGCAGTCTCGTCATCGTCTCGTCTTCGTCACGGAAAAAAGGTCGTTAACGAACATATTTAGTCTCGTCTCGTCCGACGAAATTAACACTACTGCAAACATATATTCCCTTTAATGATCGATCTTGCTAATGCGCTCTAAGCGCTTAGGTAAATTCAAAGAAATAATAATTTTTCTGTGGCCATGAAAAATATCCTTTTCTAAGAATTAAATTAATAATCAATACTGAACATCCTTAGGACGAACTGATTGAATGATTGTAATGTAAATGTAGCTACATCAAGTTAATATAGTTAACTGATTCAAATATTCATAATTAATCACAATGAATAATCATAATGAGTTATGAATAATTATTAATATTTCCCCTCAGAGCTAATTTGTTACACCCAATAGACTCAGATGTGTTGATGAACCTGGTGTCATATGTCAAGAAAATATATAGTAGATGCGCATCTATCACATCTGAAGCTTGCAATTATTTTTGCTTGTTGTATAATGTAACTATACATTTCTTGTTTTAAATGTTCTAGACTGTTCCATTACTTGTAGTAGTGGAAAGTTCAGATACATTTCCTGACTTGGATCTCTGACTGTTATTCAGCCAAATAAACAAATCTTTTTTCAAGTCATATCATTCATTTCGTTCATTTCAGCAGAATCTAATTAAAATGTTACATGCTACATTTGTCAACACATTTAGTACTTTTGGAATAAAAAAAATAAACTATAAGCTAATACAGCTATGGCCAAAGCCTTTGAGAAAAGAGAAGATTAATTAATTGCTTAAGTTGGGTCTTCAGTCTATGTATGCAGTCTGTTAGTTCACCATGACAGCCTCTACATGCATCCGGAAACAGTAAAGATTAGTTCATCTCTCGAGTCTTCGGGTTTGAGTCATTCGTTCATCAAGTCCCAGCCCCATAGGCAAGGCTATGCAGTCACCGGAAACGATTAGTACATCTCCCGAGTCTTCTCGTTCGAGTCGTTCGTTCTTTTTTCACGTGACCGCTTCCCCATTCAGTATCTCACAACATATACATTACAGTCATATTATTGACTGCATGTTGTAATATATTTATTATTATAAAATCATCAGAAGATATGAGCAATAAACATTTGTTATGCCTATCCATTCTGAACAACCCAATGTGTCCAGGCTTCATATGAAAATCAATTATTATACTAGCTAAAAACTGAACTAAACAAACATAAAAAACTACTCACTTGTTTGTAAGGAATTGTGAATTAACCACAGACTGTAAAGGAATGAACTAATTTCTGTATCCAACACGGCTGTCACGTCACGTGACAAAAGAACGAGACTCGAGAGATGAACTGTTCCTGCATTCAGCCTATGGGGACTTGAACGAAAGACTCGAACGAGAAGACTCGAGAGATGAACTAATCTTTTCTGTTTCCGGTGACTGCATAGCCTTGCCTATGGGGCTGGGACTTGATGAACGAATGACTCAAACCTGAAGACTCGAGAGATGAACTCATCTTTTCTGTTTCCGGTGACTGCATAGCCTTGCCTATGGGGCTGGGACTTGATGAACGAATGACTCAAACCTGAAGACTCGAGAGATGAACTAATCTTTTCTGTTTCCGGTGACTGCATAGCCTTGCCTATGGGGCTGGGACTTGATGAACGAACGACTCAAACCTGAAGACTCGAGAGATGAACTAATCTTTTCTGTTTCCTGTACAGAACATATGGGATGTTGTGCATGCACAGTCAACACAAAATGAACGAATCGCTCTCTGAGACAACCCGTTGTTCTCGAGTAATATTAAAGATTTGTTCAAAATGAACAACTCGTTCATGAACGACACATCACTAATTGCTTGTCAACTTGCATATTTGTCTTCTTGTCTACTTGAATGCTTGTGTGCATGTATATATATATTAAAGATCTATAAGAAAATGACAGTATGGATGAACATGAAATAATAAAGATCCATAAGAAAATGACAATATGGTTATGAATCAATAGATTGATAAGAAAATGACAGTATGATAACATTTAACAGTTATTTTACATTTGAATAATATTTCACAATATTACTCGCACACACACACACACACACACACACACACACACACACACACACACACACACACACACACACACACACACACACACACACACACACACACACACACACACACACACACACACACACACACACACACACACACACACCTCTCCTTATGTTTTCACAGTGACAAAGATGGCCACATGTCTGCTGTGAGACAAACCCCTGCTCATCTGTTCATCCTGGAGAGAGACAACTGACTTCTTCAACCAAGATAAGTTCAACCGTTTTATATGCTAAACCAATCATTCAATTCACTGCAGTTTTTTACAATCACTTTGGCACTAATTTCAGAACCTTGACGTCATTTTTCAAAACTCTAGTCACAAAACTCAAAACGGTCATCACTTGTAACACAGGCTGTCCAATGTTCAAAACATTGCATTGTGCATTCATATCTTTGAAGAAATCTTGCACTTGCACAATCATTGGTTAAAAAATCAAATAGATCACCCCCACACAAGCAACCGATAGTTTCACTATCTTTCTTCATACAAAATAGGTGATACATGTTTCATTATGTAACTACATGTAAAAACATCCCAGTAAAAGTACTGCAGTAGTAGAGAGAATACTGCAGACACTGTGGAATCATTGAAGAATCTGAAATATATTGATGAAAAACAATACAGTACAGTCACAACATAGGTTTATTTGAATCAAAGCTAAAATAATTAGCTACGAAATAGAAAAGACAGTACTGTAAAACATCAAATCCAGTGTTCCTCAACTTGCTTGCTTGTACTGTAGAAAGCAAAACATAGGAGTAATTACTGTACCTCTAAATTTCCGCTGGCCAATGAAATTCCGACCTCTCCTCCTTGTCTTGAAGAAGAAGAAGGAGGAGAAGAAAAAGAAGAAATGTTATTGTTTGTATGAGTCAAAATGCACCACATAAAACACATAGCACCAAGACATTTTACAAACATACCTGCACAATTAGGAAACAACACGTGGAAATGAAGGATTCAATCAAGAAAGAATAAATCATTTCTACATAAAACACAAGACAATGCACAAATTAATTATGGTTGTACCACGTAATACAAAATCAAAATAAATCATTATAAAACAACACATTCGACGCCAAACGCAAATGAAAAGTTCCCTAAGGAGTTAATTGAAAGAATCCACAACAAAGTAAGTATTTATGCGTTTTACACACTTTTAACTGATAATTCTCTGCCTGCTCAAAACGTGCAACTCACCCACAGTCTATCTCGTTAGTTCTGCTGTGGGCGGTCCCCATTCCACGCGCTAAAAGCCATCACGTACACCTACAGATGGCGCTGTCCCCATTTATGCATCATTTAACACTTTAACATTTACACTCCGTTACACTTACACTGTCTCTTGATCTCTTACAGTGAGAAATGTCGCTACTGCTTGACAGTAAACACACAGACAGATTGTTGCATACAAAGCACAGTGCAACATTGCACTTCAGGCAGATGATAGGAGTCTTGACTTTCTTGTCCTCCATTTAGCACATAATGCTAACTCTTCTTGCTTATAAATAGCTGAAAAAGCTCAAGTGGAGAATACGTAGCATTCATTATCAGCTGAGGTCCTGGTGGTCGTTTTGTAGCACATGAGAACAAAACCAGGTCCTCGTCTGTATTGTGCCAGTTTTCTTCATCAGAAGATGATGATGGCTGAGCACTCCTCCCTCTTTGAATGTACATCAGTGTTTCAGATTGTTCCCCTTGCGTGATGGACAGTAGGAGATCAAACCAATTTAATTATGTTACACAGACCATAATATACAGTTTAGTCAGGATGAATGTTGACAAAATGTTACTGACCCTAACACTGATGACTATATTACAATCATAAGAAAGACTTTATAAGCAGGCTTTGCTTATAAAGGTATCATATAAATCGTCATTGTAACTTTTTTTTTTTTGTATTCGGCCACTAGTTGACGCTAACGAGTTTTACAGCTCTGTAATCACGCGGTGTTTGACATATCCACACCAATATGCATATCATTTGATAGATCTCCTCATGCTGAACAACCTCAAGAACCACTGCTGTCAATCAAATCGTTCATTAAATATTTGCAATTATGTCAAAAACCTACTTTTGTGAGCTAGTCCTAGGTTTTTGCCCGATCGGAACCAAACCACTGCAGTATGATTCTCTGGACTCTACTGATCAATAGTTATCAAAAGAAATGTAACTTTATCGTTTGGGTAGCTATAACAGGCTCATTTAGAGAACGGGTGTAGCAAAACGAAAAAAAAAAAAGACTATTAATCCTGAACGAAAACACAAAAATAGGTGAACACGTGCAGCATATGACTCTAAACAAGTATGAAAAATTTCATAGAGATCCCGCCACAAGGGGCAACAGAATTTGCATAGCCAAGGGTATATAAGACCCACTCTCGCAAGGTTAGTCAGGTTAATCGACTGAAGCGACTCCTGAGCAACGCAATACTCGTTCCCTCATCTTAGAGAACCGAGGTTACGTTAGTAACCGAAACGTTCCCTTACGAGAGTACTCTCATATTGCGTTTTGCTAAAACGCTATGGGGGACCAATGCAAAACGCCGTGCTTGCTTAACGGCTCTAAAGCCGACGACACCAAACCCAGGCCAACCTAGGTGGGCCCGTATATGATATCAATAATTCAGAATGAGCCAGACCTGAGACGGGCCATAATGAGAATGAACACGATATTCATGCAATAATAAGTATAGACCAGACATAGTCGGGTCAGGAATAATGAGTGGCCAGATAATTCAATAAATAAGGAATATGCTTATGACTTATACAATATTCAACCCAGGCCGGACTTATCGAGCCTTAAGGGGTTAAATCTGTTTATACAGCAAGAAGCCCAGCTTGTAAAGCCGGAACATCTAAATTATAGAATCTGATAAAAGTGGACGGGGAGGCCCAGCCTGCCGCCGCACAGATATCATTCAGAGAAATGCCAGTAGACCAAGCCCACGAAGAGGCCATGCCTCTAGTAGAATGGGCTTTAATGCCTAAGGGGCAGCTGAGATCTTTAGACTCATAGGCCAGTGAGATAGCATCCACTATCCACCGTGACAAGGTCTGCTTTGTAACCTCGTACCCTCGGGTGCGGCCGCCAAAGCATACAAAGAGCTGTTCAGTTTGCCTGTAAGCAGCGGAATGCTCTATGTATATTCTCAGCGCTCTGACAGGACAGAACAAATTAGCATCTATTTCATCTAACGGTGATGAAAGTGCCGAAAGTGAAATGACCTGTGCTCTGAACGGAGTTGAAAGCACTTTAGGTACATATCCATGTCTTGGTTTGAGGACGACTTTGGAGTCGTTTGGCCCAAATTCCAGACACGAGGAGCTCACAGAGAGCGTGTGCAGATCACCCACTCGCTTAACTGATGCGATCGCTAGCAGAAAAGCGGTCTTTAGTGACAGGAGCTTTAAGCTCACTGAATGCAGAGGCTCAAATGCAGAGCTCTTCATGGCATCCAGGACTGTGGACAGGTCCCATATAGGGACTGAAGGGGGGCGAGGTGGGTGAAGCCTTCTAGCCCCCTTAAGGAAGCGAACAATGAGATCGCTCTTTCCTAGTGACAGTCCGTTCACTCAAATGTGATACGCTGCTATAGCAGCCACATAAACTTTGAGCGTGGAGGGGGAGCGACCCGCGTCCAGAAGCTCTTGTAAAAATGTAAGCACCTCTGACACTGCACAATCATGTGGGGTCAGACTTCGCGCTTTACACCAGTCTGAAAAGACTGACCATTTGCCTGAATAGAGCCACCTAGTCGTGGGGGCTCTAGCTTCAGTAATAGTATTCATTACCCACTGAGCACAGACACGTCCAAACGACGTCATTACAACGTCTTTGTCGAACGTTCAGAAGACGTCCACTGAGTAGCCAGAATGAAAGTTTTTGCAACGTCTTTTTTAGACGTCTTTTTGACGTTCAATGTTGACGTCCAAGTGACGTAAAAAGTGAACGTTCAAAAGACGTCCAATGAAGAGTCAGCTTGAACGTCTTTATAGACGTCTTTTTGACGTTCAATGTTGACGTCCAAGTGACATAAAAAGTGAACGTTCAAAAGACGTCCAATGAAGAGTCAGCTTGAACGTCTTTTTAGACGTCTTTTTGACGTTCAATTTTGACGTCCAAAAGACATAAAAAGTGAACGTTCAAAAGACGTCCAATGAAGAGTCAGCTTGAACGTCTTTTTTAGACGTCTTTTTGACGTTCAATGTTGACGTCCAAGTGACATAAAAAGTGAACGTTCAAAAGACAATGAAGAGTCAGCTTGAACGTCTTTTTTAGACGTCTTTTTGACGTTCAATGTTGACGTCCAAGTGACATAAAAAGTGAACGTTCAGAAGACATCCACTGGGAAGCCAGAATGAAAGTTTTTGCAACGTCTTTTTTAGACGTCTTTTTAACGTTCACTATTGACGTACACATTGAACTTTTTAAATGATCATTATTGACGTCCAACATCTTTACAGGGTTCTAAATAAAAGTTAAGTCATTTCAATGTCACCTACAGATGTCTCGAGGACATTCACACAATTTGTTGACACATTTCTTGATTTCAGATATCACAAATCAAGTGTATTATTTTAACTGTAATGAGGCCTGTCTTATCCTCTAACCCTATTAGCTTTATTAAACCATGTTTTGGTCATCAAACCTTCATCAGGTTACAAGGTTGGATGACCACATGGTATACAATAAAACTCACTCGAGTCATAGTGAAAGCAGTGTGCACTACTGCTTTAAAATTGTAAATAATTGACCTATCCCCGCACCTGATATGCAAATACATTTTAGTATCCTTATTGGAAATAAATGACATCTGATCTATTAAAAAGGACAAAGAAATAAATAGTTTGAAATGCCAATATTTTTTTCTACATCTTTAATGATTTAAAAAAAATCTAAACAGGCTGATTACTAAAACAAATTTGAAACAATGAACAAAAAGCAAGTGAACACAAATATATATAATTTCCCCTTAACTACACAAAATTTCACCACCCCTGTATGCCCTCCCCCTCCCATTCTTCTCAGCGCTGAACAGGCTGATAAATAAATAAAATTAATTTAATTAATTATTTAAACAGCAAGTGAAGAAAAAAATTATAATAATATCCCCTAAATTATAGAACATTTAAACCCCGGTGTGCCCTCCCCCTCCCTTCCTTCCCGGCGCATGCTTTAGGTGGTCTGCGGCATGGAGCTTGATTGTAGCCTCAGTCGCATTTGCGTCCCATTTCAAGACAGCCGCTGCAAGAGTTGAACAAAAACAAAAAATATATAAATTTATATATATATATATATATATATAGAAAAACAGTGTTACATTGCAATGACTTCACATACAATATTTTTATGTGAAAACATCCAGGTGAGAAGTTCCTTATTCCTCCTGTCAAATATCAACTAAGTGGCAATACTGCACAGACCCATGGAGACTGGTGTGGTATATGGCAGCATACACATGACTGAAGATTGGTTCCGTAAACTCGCTTCGCTGTATGTTAGGAAGGTGTAAGACTGCAATATTTTTGCTAACACTAGAATATGTTAAGGTAGTGAAAACAAGCGAGTTAGTGTTAAACTTAAATGACATGGGAAACTGCTGTGTACCTTTAATTGCTTCAAATGTTTTGGTTGATTCTAGAGGCAGTTTTTGCTTCTTCCCCTTCCCCTTCATGTTAAAACTCGACATTAGCCGGTTGGTGAAGAGCCTGAGGAAAAAAATTCACTATTTAGAAATGACACATGTGACATACTTTCCTGTCCCTGCACTTGTGAAATCCCCTCCTCTTTATACCTTACACATCAAGTTTCTTTGAGGACTCATGATTGCATTTCAGATAATTAATAAGCATTTAATCTCCTCCATTGTCTCTAGCTGCACTATATGGGCAGATGACAGAGGCAACTTACATTTGTTTAACTTTTTTTTAATGAAATATGAAAATGGCAGTCAATGCAGTTTTCTGGAACTTTTTCTATTTTTTCCACAGCTTTCTTGTTTCGGACAGTGGCCTAGTGAATAAAGTGTATAGTATAAGTTGGTTAAGATGTGTCACATGCCTCTGTCGACCAGCAAACTGTGACAATAAATGTAAAGCGTTTTGTGTTCTGCATGTAACATGTTCCTAGGGATCTTGTTAAAAATACCTGTCTAAAATTTTATGTATTCCATCTCTCAGATCTCTCCCTCCAATTCTGCTGAGTTGAAGCACCTTTAAAGAGAGGGTGTAACATTCCTGACATGTTAGAAAAACAATAGCCTATAACAAGTTCTGACTTATATACCACAGAATAATATTTATAAATTAAATGGTGCATAAAATTATATCACTTCTAGATTGTGCATACCAGGGACTCAAAGGCATCTTTATCTTTGAGGCGTTCCTCCTCTCTTTTAAACTCGTCCATCGTTTCTAGCTGCTCGATGTGGGCAGACGACAGGGGAGGCTCGCTTCTCCCCAGCCTTCTCACCTCGAGGTGGATGTCAACTAGCTTGGTCAAAACTTTTTTTTGAAATTCTGAAAACAAAAAGTACCACATATGTAAAAGTCTCCATGTCGGTTTAAACTGCTGACAAGAAGCCAATTAGAAAATGATGCTACTGTTATCCTTAAACAGATGTTCAAAGTTAGACCTGCTAATGCTGTATGTCCTGTTCAATTAATTTTTATTTTGATACCAGCTCTAACACTTCAGTACTTACTTGCCATGGACATTGGAAATCGTAGGTCCCTACAAGGCCCTGTACTGGCTTCATGTGCAGAGGATTGCTCTGAGAAAGACCTCCCAGAGGATCTTTGGATGGGTGTGTCATAATCTGAAAGATGAAAAGTGTCTATTACATTATTGTTCGTAATATGGATATTGCTCTTGTAGCAAGTTGTGTGCCTCTGCTGTCCTCAGCAGTCAATGCAAAATGACCTATATACTTTTAGCCATGATGATACTTGATAGAGAATAAAATAAGGTCAACCATGAAGCTTAGAAATCTTAAAACCAGTTGTTAAAAATATGCACTATAACATGCTACTTTAGAACATTTACACTCTGGCCACAGTGAATTGCATTCGGAGGAATACCTTCTTTAGACAAATCGCTGTGCCTGGACTGCTTGTGTCCCATCTGGTGGCTCCCCCTGGACCCGTGGCTCCCCCTGGACCCGTGGCTCCCCCTGGACCCGTGGCTCTCCCTGGACCAGTGGCTCCCCCTGGACCCGTGGCTCTCCTTGGACCCGTGGCTCTCCCTGGACCCGTGGCTCTCCCTGGACCCGTGGGAGAATGGTGAATGTCCATAGTCTGAAAAACAAACCTTGAGTTAATTTAGAGTTAAATGCAGGTTTATGGAAATACAGAAGAAATATGCTCTGAGATTCAACTGGATTTACACATAATGTGGTTTAATTAAATTGTTTGTGGTTGATAAAATGATTTGGTGTTCGAGGGGACTGGTTTTATGTGATTACTCACTGCCTGTGGACCTGTCCCTGGACCCAGCACCCTGGACCGTGTGAGACCTGGCTGAATTTGAATGTCCAGTGTCTGAAAATTAGCACATGTAAATAATTAACAATGATTTTGTAACTACCTTCATGTTATAAATATGCAAAAAGATGTAAGAAATTAGTAGATTCAAGTGATGGATACTTACCAGTGACTTTTTTGCTAGCAGACTCCATCTGGATGGACTTTGTCACCTTTGTTGGTGGAATGGGAAAAGAGGGCGCCTTGATAATGGCACCTAGACAGATGCAGGATATTAAATAAATGGGAGTACCAGTCATAAAAAAGCATTTGTAATATTAAAACATTGCAATTCTATAAGAACTACAAAGGTGTGCAATGTTAACAGCTTGGGAAATCACTACCAGTCACGTTCTCTTCTTCCTCCAAATCGTCAGATTCTGTAATTGTACAAATTATCATTTACTTTTTTTTTAAGTGACCTAAAACTAGAGTGCCTTAAATGAATTCAGTGTATAGAATTTGATTCTGAACAATTATCATAGAAGCATACCGAGAACATAGTCATCAAACTTGCGTTTGGTCTTTTTCCTTCCTTGTACTTCTTCATTTTCTTCCTCCTCCTCAACACAGCTCGTCATGTCATAATCATCACATTCATGAATGTTAACTGTAAGGTTAAAGACACAGACACTACAATTACAATAAAAATGACCATACTACTAGCATCTTGATAAGGGTGCTCACTTGACAATTTTTGCCTTACAATTTTTATTTTGACAGAGGAATGAATCTCATTAGATCATTTGCAAAAACTTACCAGATGTCATTTTACGTTTCACCAAGGTGAATGTCATCCAGTCATCCTGAGGGGGGTGTTGATTGAGGAAAGCTGCCTTTTCCCCTTTTTTTGGCCATCTAATAGTTTTGTTGTCGACATCAATCCAGTTGTCTGGGGCAGTTCCCTCCACTTCCTTGCCATGCTCTACCCACACAGCCCTGGCATACACCATGATCTGGCAAGTAAAAGCACAATCACATCAAGTGTTAGCACTTTCCCACACCACTTATCTATGAAACTGCTACAAACAAACACAAATGCCACCAGAAATGGATTATATATAATATATAATTCTCCTCCACCACACCACATTATTGTGAGTATACATGTACCTTACTGCTTTTGCCCAATTTCAAACATTGTTTAACATTGTTGAATCCACCTTTAAGTGTTCTGAACTCAGTTGTTATAACAAAATATAGAATGGTAAATCTACAAAGAGGTTAATTAAGATAAAACTGCCAACCTTCAAATTCGGTGTTCTATACCATGGAGGAGAGGTATGAGGACAGAACCACCATTTTCATGAGGGAGGCAGGCCACCTTGCGGAGCAGATCAGTTTCAAGCAGTTGTCGTCTTTTCATCCTGCCTCGTCCATTTCTTGTGTACACTATATTTAGCAGTTTTGAGCTGCATGGCTTTTCAAACAACGCTGATGTGTTACGCTGGTGCAGGACATCGCATAACACAATCCCATCTCCTCTTCTTTCTCTGATAAAAGCAAATCTTTCACCTCGCAAGAGAAAACAACTGTCCTTTTCCTTTGTAGAAACAAACATTCGGGGCCGTGCTTCAGGCTGTGTTTTGCTCTTGCTAGCGTTTGCATATTCAATCTCTGCTAATCGCCTGGTCACCTGCGCAAGGGGATTTTTCCCACTCCGTACATTTTTCTTTATTTGTTGGAGATGGTTTTCAAAAGGGAAACCAGAAATGTCATTCAATGAGCAATTGAAGTGGCGGACATCCTCATGAAGGTGAATCAGTCCATGTACATTGTATACTGAAAAATACTTTCCGTACAGGTCAGCACAGCGGATGACAAAGTGTGAGATGAGTTCATGGGCATATTGAAGGTATGCATTGCGAGTGCTCTCATCAGAGTCCAACATAATTGACATGGCTACTGTCAAAGACAGGAAATGGTAGTATCTTTCAGGAGATAACACATTCTTCAATACAACTGGTCCAGTATACAACAAAAACTGCCGAAATTCTGTGGCCTTCCACCTGTCCAGCTCTTCTAGGCCGCGGGGCTGCCGAGCAAATTCACTAGGCATTTTTCCTCTTAGTCCATTTAGCTTTTGCGATATTTGTTCCTTTTGCCTTACAGATAAGCGGCAAAGTGTTGGGCCCCGAGTCAAGAATATTAACATCCGTCGAACTACTCCCAAGTTGACCATATGCATATAGTCCAAGACAAATGAGCTAACACAAGAAATTCCAGCATCAATGAAGGGGCTGGTTCCAGTTTGATGGTTATTGTACTCTACTGCACTGAAAGCTTCATCTGTTCGTAAGGGGCACCCCTGTTCATTGAATACCACTCTTCTTGTGACATAAGCACCTTTGGTGATGCATCTCTCACAACTGTGATAGGCATTATGATTCTTAATGCGCTTCAGATAAGCTCTTGCTGGTGCGTCACAGATCAATGCTTGAATATTAACTGTGTAGCTCTTCTCTTCGTGAATTATACCATTGTCTGTGAGATGTTTACACTCCATCAAAAAATCATCAAGATATTCTTCAAGAGGACACGGTTTCTTGTCTCCACAAAAGAGCGCTACCACAAACGGCTCAAAGTTGTGAAACTTCGCAAGTATTGGCCAGAACTGGACTTTGCTGCTTTTAAAGAGTGGGACACCATCAATATTGATGCTGAGGTTTATTGAATCATGATCATGTCTGAAAGTCATTGTCTGAGTTAGTAAATGGCAAATCCCTTTTTCTAACCCATAATAAATATATTGCCCACCACATTTTGGCTCAGATCCTACGGCTCGTGGTGTAGCAAGGAGTGTTCTTGCATCCTTTGGTAGCAGGTGTCCTTGCTTTCTTAATATTGTCAGTAATTCATTTAAGGATCTTTGTGTGGTTTTGTTCTTTGTAGACCATTGTCTTAAGTTCTCTTCTAAATCGGGAACATCCAATTCAGCATCATCATTTAGAACTTCTTTTTCTGAATCAGAAGACGCATTCTCTACATCAGTGTCAAAGTCTGATTCATCTGTTGTTGAACTTTCAGTTGCTGAATAAATACATTCAAAACTGCTTGCACTGTCAGCCTGGTCATGTAAGCCACAGGTTGATCTATCTTTAACTGATCTCTGACTTTCATGGTCATCATCACTGTCAGAATGCAGGAACTGATCCATCTCTGCCTTCCTTTTGCGCCATGCTTTTAAATAAGCCATCTGTAATACATAGTTTGATCCTGAATTCGATTCTGAAATGTCCTTCCTCACAATAAAATGTTTTGCTATGCCAACAGTTCTCAAAGCTCTAAATCTATGTATGAATAGAATGTCACTGAAAGAGTAATGCATTAGTCAAGGTTTACGTGACGTAGTTGGACTATAGCATAAATTTGATTGATTATACTTTATTTTAAAATTTAAACAAAAATCAGTCATCAGTACTTGTTGGTGTAATGATGAAGAGGGGTTTCAGCTAGGGCTGTGCAATTAATTGAATTTCAATATTGGCTCCCAACAATCACCAAAATAGTATGTTCTTCTAGTATATGTTCTTTTTTTGCAAGAACACTCTTAGATTGGCTTGTTTTCTGGATGACACGCGCACATCCGCCCCTTCCGAAGCCATAACTCTCTCAGCTTGAATGTTAGTTTTTTCTGTATTTTTTATATTTCTATGCATCCCTGTCTGTTTGTTGCTTGTTGTCTGTTAATGTGTATCATCTATGTGCTGCCTTCTTGGCAGAGGTGGAAAGTAACGAATTACATTTACTCGCGTTACGTAATTGAGTAGTTTTTTTGTGTACTTCTACTTTTTCAAGAAGTTTTTAAAATCTGTAATTTTACTTTTACTTAAGTACGTTTTGTTTGAAGTATTGTACTTCGCTACATTTTAAATCACATCCGTTATGGAGTAAAAATAATTAAATATTATAATAATAATTTACAAAGTTTGAATAAAATAAAATAAATAAATAAATAAAAATAGCGCTCCGGAAACCGCTACATTGATTGAAGGGCGGGAGAACAAACGTGCAAAAAAGGTGACGCTGACTCAGCTGGAAGAGAAACGCCCTCAAATTATTATGAAGCGAACCATGGCCAGTAGGCTAGGCTATGTGAATATACTTTAGATGTAGGAAAAACACGTGGTTAGATATCCAATTTGCTGAAAATGTGGACGCAATGTGGCTCTAAAAGGAGGAAACATGCAAATGGAATTAACATGCAGATGTCACGTAAAACACGCAATGATGTAGGCTATGTGAATAAATTGAAATTATGTTAAACAGTTGATTTTTACCGCTTTCGAATCCATTCAGCCGATCTCCGGGTCTTTAGAAGAATGTCAGTAACCAGACAGTTTTTGGTCCCATTGACTTCCATAGTAGGAAAAAAGATATACTATGGAAGTCAATGGGACCAGTCAATGGGACATTCTTCTAAAGACCCGGAGAACGGCTGAATGGATTCAAAAACGGTAAGAGTCCACTGTGTAACTCTGGGGGAGTCGTAAAATGAGCCTATTTCCAAAAAAAAGTGGAGAATCCCTTTAATGATAATTCAATTTTAAACAATATTACTAACAGTCAATACATTTTATTGTGGTTTATAGTGAAAACGGTAATTGTCCCATCCCTATTCCGGAGTGTTAACAACTTAGTGTTAACTAATAATTGTTGCAAACTGGTACTATCAACAACATTAGTGCATTCCTGGAACTGGGCCTTAATGTATTTGAGATACATAATAGTGGTTTCAATACTGACCAAAATAATTGTGATTATGATTTTTTTACATAATCGAGCAGCCCTAGTTTGTGCTCAAACCAAACTAGTTCCTAGTACAATTGATTTCGTTTTTAGAAACAACATACGATAAAGGTTTTCTGCTTCAACATAAACTTACCTCTTTTTCTGTCTTTATTTCTTCAACCTAAAAAAGAGATCAAGAAGAATATTTCAAATTCTACAACTATTTTATATACAGAAATGTACAGATCAGGGGCCGTATTAAAAATAATATCTTATGACTAAAAATGTGCCAATTTAGGATAAACTCTTAAAATAAATGGGCATATCAGTCCAACATTTAAGACTTTTTCGAAGAGTATTTCAGAAAATATTTTAGCTAAGAGGACACACAGTTAATTCTCATACTGTATTTTCATAAAGTTTTGGAATATTTATTCTCTCCCCAAATTTGTCATTAATAAAACACATTAAAATAATAATTTAATGGGTAAGATTTTGTTTATAATATAAATGTTTTGCCATTTTATTAAAGTTTTCACAGCTTTCAAACAAAATTACAATTTTAACAATATTTCAAGTGTAATCTTTCTTTGTAAAAGCAAACATTTTTATCATACATATTTCAAAGGATTTGAATTGGAACAAACACTATAACATCAGTTGATAATTCAACATAACGTTACCTACTTTATTTTTGACAAAAGACTATAAATTTAGTCTAGTTTACAGTAAAAAATGTTTGTCTATTTTTGACAAATATGTTTAGACAATTTTCGTTTACTAGTTTTGGATAGATTATACAATTTTTACTTTAAACTAGACTAAATATATAGTATATTTAGTCTAGTTTACAATAAAAAAAAGTATAATCTACCCAAAACTAACGAAAATTGTCTAAACATAGGCTATTTCATCTGTAACATATCATTTTTATGATACATTAATATAGAACATATGCATTTTTAATTTGCAGTTATACGTTGCTTACAAATACATATTTAAATGTTGTGATTTTATATTTAAACACTCATTTTGCGTTTTTTCAGACATTATTTCATATAGCGATTAGAACAATTTAGCACATAACTTACTATTCACAGCTGGATCCAATGCTCCTCGAAGTGAAATCCACTTCTGAGGTCGATTTTTCCAAGATTAACATTATATTACTATTACGCAATAATTATTCCTAATATCGTCACAAGACGACATAAAGTACATGAATCTGATTAAATTTTATGTTTCATCGAGCTGATGCTTGACAGGTTTATATGGATTGCCTCAGAACATTTGCTTGAAAAGCACGCGCTCTTCACGTGTTCACATATTAGGCCTAAGTTAGCAGATGAGAGAACGACGGACATCTCTCTATTTTTATACAGATTACAAACAGAAAATATTTATATTAGTTTAGAATTCGATCATTTAAAAGTAGACACTTATATTATTAGATTGCTTATGCCTCTGTTTGCTGAGTTTTGTTTAAGATTAGACACGTGTTCCAGAAAAAAAAAGTTAACGGAGGGTTAAAATTATTACAAAGTTTTATTTCGATAAATTTGTAATTTTTTCCCACATTTCTTAAGTCTGTATGCAACGCCGGCGAGTTTGTCGACCCCGCGCAAAATGCCTCCGTTTCAAGAAGTATTTCTAATTCACTAATAACATATCAAATTAATGTTTTTTCTTACCTGTTTTGGGGATTTCGTTCAATAAAAGCAGTCTCTGGATATCAACGTGTCTCCTCGCTTCTTGATGCATTTCAGGTGACGTTGCGGTGTGGCGTTATCGTCAGGGTTGCCAGGTTTTCACAACAAAACCCGCCCAATTGCTACTCAAAACTAGCCCAAAACAAGCCCAATCTCGTTTCAGGGGGGCATCTCCAGTAAAAAAAATCGCATTTGGGGGGTTAAATATGTGTTTTTTTTGGCATGGTTGCCTACTAAAATTCGCATTCCCGGGGCTAAATATCATATTGTCGCTTCAACCCGCGGACATGAAAAACAGCCCGCGGCAACAGTGTTGAAGTAGCCCAATCCCGCGGGAAAACCGCGGACTTGGCAACACTGGTTATCTTGGCGATTCTTCTTCTTTGTTTTTTTTTCTTTAACGGTGGTGCAAAATGGTCGCAAACTGTTCTGGTGCGCCACGCCACCGTGCCACCCCAGAGAATGTCTAGACGGGCTCTGCCACCCCCAGTTTATGAATGATCATGCTTATGCTATTATTATGAAGAAGAAAATAATAATTTTCATAATAATATTTAATATATAAACTATTGGTCAAAAGTTTTAGATCGGTACGATTTTTTATGTTTTTAAAATAAGTATTTTCTGCTGCATTTATTTTATAAAAAACAATAAAAAAATAAGTATCATTGTGAAATATTATGAAAATATAAAATGACTGTTTTCTACTTCAATATATTTTAAAATGTAATTTATTCCTCAGATGAAAGCTTAATTTTTAACATCATTACTCCAGTCTTCAATGTCACATGATCCTTCAGAAATCATTCTAATATGCTGATTTTATGCTAAGAAAACATTCATTATTATTTTCAATGTTGAAAACAGTTGTGTACAATTTTTTTTTTCAAAATTCTTTGATGAATAGAAAGTTCAAAAGAACAGCATTTATTTAAAATAGAATATTTTCTAACATTATAAATGTCTTTACTGTAACGTTTGATCAGTTTAACTCATCCTTGATGAATAAAAGTATTGATTTATTTTATTTCTTTCCCCCAAAAATAAAATTAAAATTCTTACTGACCCCAAACTTTTGGAGGGTAGTGTTTAATGTTACAAAAGCTTTCCATTTCAGATAAATGAAATAAAAAATCAAAATAAAAAACTGTTTAAATGTTTCTTGAGCATCAAATCATCATATCAGAATGATTTCTGAAGGATCATGTGACATTGAAAACTGGAGTAATGATGCTGAAAATTCTGCTTTGATCACAGGAATAAATTACACTTATATATTCACATAGAAAACAGCTGTTTTAAATTGTAATAATATTTCACAATATGACTGTTTTTGTTTGTATTTTTAATCAAATAATTGCAGCCTTGGTGAGCAGAAGATTCTTTTAAAAACATTCAAAATCTTACCGATCTAAAACTTTTGACCGGTTGTGTATATATATATATACAGTATATATATATATATATATATATTATCCAGCTTGGTAGCTCTCAGAAACTCAAATAAATAACAATTTATTTAACATTTATTTAAATAAGTCTCATTTACATTCATTTAGCTGACCCTTTTATCCAAGCAACTTACAAATGAGAACAATAGAAGCAGATAAACAATATGCAAATGTTATGCAAATATGCAAGTGCTAGCGCTTAATGCAAGTATTGCAATATGCAAGTCTCTCCCATGTCCTAAATTATTCTCTTGACTACTGCTATCATATTTATTGCACAACACTCTGCTGATCAGGTGCAGAGTTTGCAGTGTGTCCTAACCAAAATCTTGATGGTTTCCTCTTTCTGCATACCCTTACCCCAACCTGATCGTCCCTTCCTCTATTCCTGCCACATTCTCATAACTTCTTTCTTATTATCGATTATAGCTTCCTACTTGTTGTAACTTTCTGTATAACTTTGCTGTATTTTGTGCTAGGTTTAACAACCCTAACCCTAAATTTTCCTCTTGACTATCATATTCACATCATTACAATGATATGTTGATCAGGTACCTGCAACTATTACATAAACCAGTATTCATGTTTCCTCTATTATATTGTTCCTGCCACATTCTCATAACTTCTTTCATTATTATAGATTTAGCTTCTGATTTTCCTACTTTGCTGTATATTGAAATATTTTGAAGTAGGATTAGGGTTACCCTAACCCTAATCTCACACATATTTGCTATTTGTTCATCCGTAAAGTATTCTGTGTCCTCCAATGACATCAGGACATGGTCAAACTAATAACTGCAGTATATGTGCTAAATCAATATTGAATTAGGAGTTTTTACAAAAACAAAAATACACATATGATCCCACTCCAACATTTTCAATATAAATCTGTAATATTTTAGGCCCTTTGTGGGCTCAACCATATGTGCAAGATCCAGAGAATCATGAAGCGTGCTCTGCACCACTTGATAGTGGGTTGTTCTACTGAATTGTTTTTAATGCTGGACATGTGCATGCACTGAATGTGCAAGTTTGAGCACACATTCTTCCAAAATAAATAAATTTCAGAAATTTCACAGTTTCCATTTCTTAATCCATATAAATTAAAGAAATTGTAAATAATTGATTCATTCCACTGACGTCCAAAAGAGTCCCTAGTCAGACTTTCAGATTTTGAACCTGTTTTGTACGTCCACAGACGTCAAAAAAGTCCCTATTCAGACGTTCAGATATTCAACCAGTTTCGCACGTCCACAGACGTCCATAGGGGGTCCTTAGTCAGACGTTCAGATTTCGAACCTGTTTTGCACGTCCACAGACGTCCATAGGGGGTCCTAGTCAGACGTTCAGATTTTGAACCTGTTTTGCACGTCCACAGACGTCAAAAAAAGTCCCTATTCAGACGTTCAGATATTCAACCAGTTTCGCACGTCCACAGACGTCCATAGGGGGTCCTAGTCAGACGTTCAGATTTCGAACCTGTTTTGCACGTCCACAGACGTCCATAGGGGGTCCTAGTCAGACGTTCAGATTTTGAACCTGTTTTGCACGTCCACAGACGTCAAAAAAAGTCCCTATTCAGACGTTCAGATATTCAACCAGTTTCGCACGTCCACAGACGTCCATAGGGGGTCCTAGTCAGACGTTCAGATTTCGAACCTGTTTTGCACGTCCACAGACGTCCATAGGGGGTCCTAGTCAGACGTTCAGATTTTGAACCTGTTTTGCACGTCCACAGACGTCAAAAAAAGTCCCTATTCAGACGTTCAGATATTCAACCAGTTTCGCACGTCCACAGACGTCCATAGGGGGTCCTAGTCAGACGTTCAGATTTCGAACCTGTTTTGCACGTCCACAGACGTCCATAGGGGGTCCTAGTTAGACGTTCAGATTTTGAACCTGTTTTGAACGTCCACAGACGTCCATGGGGGGTCCTAGTCAGACGTTCAGATTTTGAACCTGTTTTGAACGTCCACAGACGTCAATGGGGGGTCCTAGTCAGACGTTCAGATTTTGAACCTGTTTTGCACGTCCACAGACGTCCATAGGGGGTCCTAGTTAGACGTTCAGATTTTGAACCTGTTTTGCACGTCCACAGACGTCCATGGGGGGTCCTAGTCAGACGTTCAGATTTTGAACCTGTTTTGCACGTCCACAGACGTCCATAGGGGGTCCTAGTTAGACGTTCAGATTTTGAACCTGTTTTGCACGTCCACAGACGTCCATGGGGGGTCCTAGTCAGACGTTCAGATTTTGAACCTGTTTTGCACGTCCACAGACGTCCATAGGGGGTCCTAGTTAGACGTTCAGATTTTGAACCTGTTTTGCACGTCCACAGACGTCCATAGGGGGTCCTAATTAGACGTTCAGATTTTGAACCTGTTTTGCACGTCCACCGACGTCCATAGGGGGTCCTAGTTAGACGTTCAAATTTTTACCCTGTTTTGCACGTCCACAGGACGTACAAAAGTGGTTCTGAACTGACAGACGTTATACAGACATGATCTGAACGTCTATCTGACGTTGTGTGTTTGCTGGGTACGCTTTCAGAAAGGTTCTCATGTACCCGTTGATGGGCCAAACATGAAGCGCCCATAGATCGGGACGGGGATGCCAGATCTGCCGTTCCGCCTGCATGAGGAGGTCTCTCCTCAGCGGGATCGGCCACGGAGCTGTATCTGACATCTGACTCAGCAGTGAGAACCAAGGTTGATTTCTCCAAAGCGGGGCTATTAAAAGCACAGCGCATTTGCTCTCCCTGATCCTCTCTATGACCTCAGGTAACATTGAGATTGGGGGAAAAGCATAAAGAGGAAGGTTGGGCCATTCGTGGGCCAACACATCTTTGTGCTTGGAGAAATATATTCGGCATTGAGCATTGTCTTGTGAGGCGAAAAGATCCACTTTTGCCTCTCCAAACTTGCCCCAAATTGTCTGAATTATATTTGGGTGAAGAGACCACTCTGCTGGGGACACTTTGCCCCTGGACAGCATGTCCGGACCCAAATTCAGAATCCCTGGCACGTGAGTCGCTCTCAGCGAGCTCATATTGTGCTCTGCCCATATTAGGGCTTCTTCCGCCATTGAGTGCAGATCGATAGATCTCAGACCGCCTTGGCGATTTATATAGGCTACCACCGACCTGCTGTCCGTTCGGATCAGGACATGGTGGTGTTTTATGTACGGAAGGAAAGCTCTTAGCGATATCGTGACCGCTTTCATCTCTAGACAGTTTATATGAAGGCTCTTCTCCGAGTCTGACCAGAGACCGGAGATCGGCCTGCCCTCGTGAAGGGCTCCCCAACCTAGGTTGGATGCATCTGTCGAGATAACTTTCCACTTCGTAACAGTGCCCAAACTCACGCCCGTCTTGTACCAGACGGGATTTTTCCAAGGAGCCAGAGCTAACACACAGCTGTGGTCTACCTTGATTCGTAATCGGCCCGAAAGCCATGCGTGAGCTGGAATGCGGCGATTCAGCCAGCGCTGTAGGGGGCGCATGTGCAACAGACCCAGTCTGAGAACTGGCGCCGCCGAGGCCATGAGACCCAACATCCTCTGAAAGTGTTTGAGAGGAATGTGTGCACCGGATCTGAGGGAAACCGCTCGGTTCCGAACAGAGAGCGCGCGCTGTGCCGTCAGCCGCACGCTCATCTGCAGTGAGTCCATACCGTTCCCAGAAACGAAACTTTCTGTGTGGGAGACAATAAACTCTTTGCCACGTTGATTCTGAGTCCCAAGCATTGTAAATGGTTGAGAAGCCAAGATCTGTGGTTTAATAACTGTATCTCTGACTGAGCTATTATGAGCCAGTCGTCGAGATAGTTGAGAATTCTCATTCCCCGAAGCCTCAGCGGGGTTAGCGCCGCTTCCATGCACTTTGTAAACGTGCGGGGGGCTAGAGATAGACCAAAAGGTAGCACCTTGTATTGGTATGCTTTCCCCTCGAAGGCGAATCTCAAGAATGGCCTTTGATGGGGGGCTATTTGTATGTGGAAATAGGCATCCTCTAGATCCACAGTGAAAAACCAATCTCCCGGGCGAATGTGCCCGAGAATTTGTTTCATTCTCAACATTCTGAACGGGCGCTTCATAAGGATGGGTCTGAGACCACCGTCCTTTTTTGGTACAAGGAAGTAACGGCTGTAAAAAGCCCGACTCGCTCTGTGAGGGGTGTACGGCTTCTACCGCTCACTTTATTAACAGTTTTGATATCTCGGTTCGAAGCACGTGACTTTTGTCGCTTCTCACCGTTGTCTCTTCCACGGCGCGAAAGCGCGGTGGTCTGCGAGCGAACTGTAGCGAGTAACCTCGTTCTATTATGTCCAACACCCATTTCGAAATGCCGGGAATGGCCCGCCAGGCCTCGGCCTTCGAAGCCAGGGGCTGAATTAATCTGTGGGGCGAGTCGCTGAGTAACAGGGACTCGGTGGCCCGATAACCTTGCGCTAAGTTGGCGCTTATGAGGGAAATGTTTCCCGCCGCCTGAGTGCAGGGGGCTGGGGGGCATAGAGTATTGGTGCTTGTGTACAGGCGAGCGCGTTTGAGTGCGGGCTCGTTGACTGTGAGAATAATGTTTCCAGCCACCTGAGTGCAGGGGGCTGGGGAACATGGGGGAGTGCTTGAGTGTAGGGGTACATGCTTTAATGCTGGCACACTGCCTACAGAGAAAAAGCTCTTTTTGTGACTCATATGGGTCGCCATGAAAACGGCGTTTGTGTACAGGCGAGCGCGCTTGCTTGCGGGCTCGTTTTCTGTGAATGTGGCGTTCCCAGCCGCCTTGAAGGGAGCTGGGGAACGTTTTTAGAAGAGAGCGAGGCGGTGCACCGGCCGAAGCGGGCACTATCCGCCTTCTCTTCATACCTCTGGCTAGGACGGCTTCGGAGGCTCAGGTTTCGACACATTGCTGGGTCGTGGACCTCGACGCTCCGGCGGTCTGCTGCGGCTCGTAGAGCGGGAACGCTGACCGGGCTTGGAAGCCGCGTGAGGCTGGCGAGCTGAAGGCGGCACCTTGGTGGGCTGGGCTGGTCCGGCTTTAGCGTGACGGCTAGCGGAGGAGCTGGAACGCTTAGGCAGGAAATGTTGCATTGCCTGCGAAGCCTTCTGTGCTTTAGTGAAGCGCTCCGTGAACCCAACCACGGCGGGACCAAATAATCCTGAAGGCGAAATGGGCACGTCCAGGAAAGTGGTCTTGTCCGCGTCCTTCATCTCGGTTAAGTTAAGCCACAAATGGCGCTCCAACACCGTCAGGCTGGCCATACATCTGCCGATCGCCTGAGCATTGGCCTTGGTGGCGCGCAGGGCCAAGTCAGTGGCGCCGCGCAGATCCTTCAGAGCCTCGTTGTCAGGAACAGACTCATCCAGGGAACGGAGGAGTTTGGCCTGGAAGACTTGAAGCACCGCCATATAGTGTAGCGCTGACGCCGCCTGGCCGGCGGAGGCGAATGCTCGACCGACGAGGCTGGACGTAGTGCGGCAGGCCTTGGAAGGGTGCACAGCCTTTGACTGCCATCCTCTGGCGGAGGGCGGGCAAAGGTGTGCAGCGACGGCTTCCTCGAGGGGAGGAAGGGCTTGATATCCTTTTTTCTGAGCGCCATCGACTACCGAGAGCGCTGGAGACGAGGATTTGGCGCGAGAAGAAAATGGCGCCTTCCACGATTTTGTTAGCTCCTCGTGGACTTCTGGAAAGAAGGGAGCGGGTCTTTGAGCGGTCGGTTGACGGCGGTTTTCGAAAAACTGAGACCAGTCAATGCCGAGGTCGTCCACGGCCTTGGTGAGCAAGCGCATAAGCTCAGCGTCGACTGAGGTTATAACGCCGCTAGCCGTCCGCGTCGAAGTGGCGTGCTCTGAGGCGGCATCCGACCACCCGCTTCCGGATGCAGCAAGGGAAAGGCTGTCATCCTCTTCCTCCTCCGGTCCGCCGAAGGAAACAGCAGCAGCCGCCATGCGAGGGGAGCTGTGCTGTTCCTCGACGAACAACACGGGCGATGGCGAGGCACGCGGGGACGTTTGCGACGTTCGCAACGTTTTTTCTTCCGTGGCTCGAGAGGCTGGGAGCAGGGGACGGGATCCCAGTCGAAGCTGGCGAGCCGAGCCCGAAGGGTCTGCAGCGTCAGTTCGTCGCACTCCGGGCAGCCGCCCTGGTTGAGTGCAGCCTGCGTGTGGTCTCGTCCGAGACATGACACGCAGATGATGTGCCGATCCTCGTCCGCGATAAAACCTCTGCACGAGGCGCAGGAACGAGACATTTGAAACAACGTCTCGGCTCTTTTTGAATGTGTAAAACACAGTAAGGTATTGAAAGGATATAGTGCCGGATGGCGCAGCTGGAAGGCAGGCTGAAGGCGGAGAATCCGACGTCCTCAGGCTGCGTGTTCCGCTGGGTGCGTGTCGACGGCAGGCTTCGATCCAGAGCTCAACGATTGCAAGTCGCTGAAGAAGAATTAATCTGACTAACCTTGCGAGAGTGGGTCTTATATACCCTTGGCTATGCAAATTCTGTTGCCCCTTGTGGCGGGAATTTGAAAGGACCTGATTGGTCCGTCCCGCCCCACGGTCTCGCTATAGGTTGCTGCAGTTGCAGCGGCACAGCCAATCAGCACGAAGCTGCTTCCTGCTGAGAGTTGTGCAGCTGCACTGCGTATAAAAGGTATTTTTGGATAAAAATTTGCTTCAATATCTCGAGGAAATGGATTCCCCCATAGCGTTTTAGCAAAACGCAATACGAGAGTACTCTCGTAAGGGAACCAAGGTTTTCTGAATATATATAGGCTAGTAAAGTGCTATTTATTCCTGTGATCAAAAGCTGAATTTATCATCATTACTCAAGTCTTCAGGTCACACGATCCTTCACAAATCATTCTCATATGAGGATTTGATGCTCAACAAACATTTATGATTATTATTAGTGTTGAAAACAGTTGTGTACAATGTTTTTAGGATTCTTTGAAAGCTTTCTATTTCAGATAAATGCTGTTCGTTTGAACCTTCTATTCATCATATAATCATGGGGAAAAGTGAGCAGATTCAGCAAAAGAGACTTTTTTTTATTTTAAAAAGTACATATCCCAGTCTGAACTGTAGTGCTGTAGAACTGTATTCAATAATTTTAATATTAACACCTAAGCACTCTTGTGGGTTTGCTACTGTCACGATTAAAAACCGTATAAGGGTAAAAACATGACAGGCAGACATGATTTAAGCATGATTTAAGCACCGAGGGGCCCCCAAATAAAATTCTGCTTAGGGCCCCATAAGGGCTTGGGCCGGCCCTGGGTCAGCCGGAACCGGGAACACTTCCCATAACACCTGAACATCATCATCAGAAGAATGGCATCTACGCTAATGATAGTCTCTCTGTTTTATCCCGAGGTTTACTGCAGTCAGCCGGATCCAGGCCGTATCCAGATCAGATGGTGGACCTGCGCTCAGAGAAGACCAACACAGGACCCCGAAGTGTCTGCAGAGACCGCGATTAGACTCCCCCTGCAACTGCCTCATCGACACGGCATCTCAATAAACCCGTCTCCGGCGTGATGACTCCGATTGTTCGAATATTACAATTTAATAATACTTAAATCGATATGTCATCCTCAATAAACCCGTCTCAGGCGTGTTGCCTCTGATCCTTTGAATATTCCAATCTATTATGACCTCTGACCTGTAAAGTTTCCAGAATAATAATCATACGCTGTTTGTTAATTGGCCAGAGGAGAACTGGCACCCCGACTGAGCCTGGTTTCTCCCAAGGTTTATATTTCTCCATTAGGTCACCTGATGGGGTTTTGGTTTCCTTGCCACTGTTGCCTCTGGCTTGGCGTGCTCAGTTGGGGACACTCAATTGTTCTAAATTTTTCAACTAAATATCGAAATAAATCGAATTATTAAACTAAATTAACCTAAATTATAAACTAAATTACTGATCTAATTACTGATCTAAAGCGCACATTCTCACTGTATGATAATTGAAATGAACTGATGATATCATCGTTTTCTCCAGAACGGCTAGACGGCTGAATAAAATTATGCTGCATTATTTTCCTGTTTAACACAACACTGTAAAGCTGCTTTGAAACAATCTGCATTGTTAAAAGTGCTATATAAATAAAGTTGACTTGACTTGACTTGACAATTACAAAACCAGCAGAGGGCAGCAGAAGACCACTCATTTGCTCATTCTGCTCGCTAATATAGTTATATATCATTTTTAAACTGTATAAAATCATTATAATAATGCTACAAATCACATTTTGTCAAAATTTAGCACTTCATTTGTTTATTTGAGGTATGTTTTTGCAATAATATTATATCACATTTTACAATAAGACCTGAAAAACAATTTATTACCCATCATTTATTTCAAATATCTATATTTGCAACAAAATGTGTGTGTGAGCATGTTTGAAGGCATTAACTTGGAAAATGGGCCATTAAATAAAATAAAAAACATTCTCAGCTGCCACCTGCTTAAAATAGTCATTTTGTCATTCTACTCACTGATGTTTTTTTAAAATTCATATTTAGCCATTATAAAATCACTATTATAATGTTTACAATCACATTTTGTCAAAATTATTCATATCAAATGTCTAAATCTGTATCTGCAACAAAATGTGGCTGTGTGTAAGCATGTTTTAAGGAGTTAATATGGAAATCATTCCATACAATTGCCAAAAAGCAACCAGAGGGCAGCAGAAGACCACTCATTGGCTTATCCTCCTTACTAATATTGTTCACTCATATTTAAGCTTTATTAAATCATTATAATAACATTACAAACCACATTTTGTTGACGTTAAGTACTTCAGTTGTTCATTTGAGGTATGTGTGTGCAATAATATTACATTACATGTACAATGCTACCTGTAAATTATGTTTTGAAGGGAAAACCTGGGATAAGTAATTTATTACCTATAATTTATTTCAAATATCTATATTTGCAACAACATGTGTATGTGTGTAATCAATTTTAAAGGAGTTACCATGGAAAATGTGCCTTGAAACAAACACACTTTTGAAATGAAAGTGAGTTCTTTGCTGCCACCTGCTGGTAAAAAAAAACAATCATTTTATCACAGTGCTCACTAATATTTTTCTATAATTCATATTCAGACATTACAAAATAACTATTATAACATTTACAATCACATTTTCTCAAAATGAATCACTTAATTTACATTACATTACATTTAGTCATTTAGCAGATGCTTTTATCCAAAGCAACTTACAAATGAGTGCAATAGAAGCAACTAGGACAGTCAAGGGCAACAATATGCAAGTGCTGTAACAAGTCTCAATTAATCTAGAACAGAACACATAGGACTTTTTTTATTTTTTATAAACAGACAAAAAGGAAATGAATAGGGTGATAAGTGCTATTCTTGATTGGTCAGGTGCTGCTGGAAAAGATGTGTTTTTAGATGTTTCTTGAAAATGGCTACAGACTTGGCCGCTCGAATTGAGATAGGCAGGTCATTCCACCAAGTGGAAACGGTCCGGGAAAAGGTCCGTGAGAGTGATTTCATGCCTCTTTGGGATGGCACCACAAGGCGTCGTTCATTTACAGAACGTAAGCTCCTGGTGGGTGTGTAAGTCTGAACAAGCGAGTTTAGGTATAATGGTGCAGAGCCAGTGGTTGGCTTCAATTTCTATTGAAGTATTGGTATTGTCAATTGTGCCCCATTATGAGTAATGTAAAACCTGAAGGAGACTTACAGTAAATATTTAGTTACCCATCATATATTATCTATCATATAACTGCACAAAAAAGCCTATGGCGGTCTTTAAAATGGTTCTTTCTATGACTTTTACATCCTAATTGATCTTAGTTGTTACGTTTGCTAAATAAAACCTCATATCTTTCTATGCATGTGTGCCATAAAGGCCTTAAATGCTTGAACCCCGCTCAAATGCTGCTTGCAGCTTTAATTATTATTATTATTATTATTATTATTATTATTATTATTATTATCAATGTTGAAAACAGTTGAGCATGGTATGCAATTCACACCTGGCCATGAAACCTGATTGGTTTGAATAAACTCAGGTAAATAGCCTGTCTGCTCTGAAATGCTTGCAACATTAGTTCTAAAGTATCACGTGGAGACCAACGTTTGCTTGTTATTCTGTGAATTTACAACAGTTATTTTTTTAGATTTATCTCTGCTTGTGACCGTAAAATAATCTAATCTGGAGATCATCAGTTGCTTGTGATGGCGAAAAACTTCCAAGTTATTTTTCAGTATTATCTGGAGATAATCTTTTGTTTGTGACCAGTCACTTCAGTGAATAACCGTGACCCGTACACACACACACACACACACACACACGCACGCCCAAGAAAGGAATGTTATATTTGTATTACTTGGTCGGCCCTAGGTGAATATAACCGTGAACCGCACACAAACACACACACACACACACACACACACACTTGGTCGACCCGATCAGTGAATTTAACCGCACACTCACACACACACACACACACACACACACTTTGCGAGCACTGGCGTTACAAGTCCGAGTCTGATCACGAATGAAGCAATAACATATTCTCCAGCCTGTGGCCGCGTGCTAAGGTATGTAATCAATAGATATCAAACGATCTGTAACAATGCAATACTATCACATATAAAAACATGTTTTACTCACATTAGTGTGTTGCACCATTCCTGTCGGATCCAATATAGAAGGCACAGCATTGTGTTTTAAGCTCAATATGTCTGCAGTCTCGACCTCTATCTTGTTTACAATCAATTCTGCGGTGAAATGAAGCGAACAAACTTGCAATGTCTTTACCACGTGAGCTGGGACTTAATTAAAAATAAAGTTTAACCACTCATTCCTAATAGTAGAATCAGAAGGAAGCTTATGCAGAGACTGTGTTCTTCCACAACCAGGCACAGCACAATATATTACTCTCTTCGTCATGTTTATAGCATGGTAGCGCGATCCGTCCGTTTAGCTCCACGAGTCGGTGGGCGGGGCTACAGAATCAGACGTACATATTTATCTGTTGAGGCGTCCTGTGATGTCAGTGGTCAACATATTTCTGAGAGCTCTCGTTTTCTGGGCCTGGTGTCAATAAAACCTTTTCTTTGACTAACAAGGTCAGCTCTTTTCAGCTCTGAAACGTACAGGATATTCTTATATCACAATGAACTTTTAGATATCAAAGGCTCAAGGGAAAGTTGATTTCTCAGTTCATCACCCCTATAAATCGCACACAGTCCATAAACCAAATTATGTCCTCATAAACCATGAATAAACACACAAAAATGTTGTAAAACTGATTGATCTCAATGGTTTATTTAGGATAAAAAATGTTCTCCACGTTTAAGGATGTCAGAGCTATCAGGCGCTCTCAACGCAATAGCTGCGCACGCTCATCATTCTTTAGCACCGCCCACACAACACGCCTCCAGCCGCTCGTTTTTTCCGGAAAGACTCGGTACAGCGTATCTTTCTTTTATAAATATAATAAAACTAAACTTTTATATATTCACACAGCATCTCGTTCCCTACTCAGGGAACTATGGTTACATACGTAACCGAGACGTTCCCTTTCAAGGGAACTCGAGCTGTGCCACCACTGTGGGAACGACAATACCCATACGAGCCAGATGCCCGTCTGTCATTCTGGCTACGTAAAAAGCACCCTAGCTCCAGGAGTGGCATTGAGGTCTAGTTCATAGAACCTCACAAAAGTGTGGAGCGAGGACCACCCCGCCGCATCACAGACTTCTTGCAGGGATGCCCCTGATAACAATGCTTTAGAAGCTGCCATACTCCTAGTAGAGTGGGCCCGTACAGCCAAAGGTGAAGGCTGACCGGCCGCCTCATAAGCAAGTGTGATGGCCTCGACCACCCACTTGCTCATTCTCTGCTTGGATGCCAAAACACACAAACAGTAGTTTAGTTTTCCTCCACAGGGCAGCCCTGTGGACATAAGCATCTAACGCCCGAACCGGGCAGAGCAGATTGAGTGTTTTCTGGTCTGACTTCAGAAAGGGAGGAGGACAAAAGGCCTGCAGTATCACAGGTTCCACAACATTAGTAGGGACCTTGGGAATATATCCCGGTCTGGGAAATAAGAAAGCCTTAACCATGCCGGGCGCAAATTCCAAGCACGAGGTTGCCACAAACAAAGCTTGAATGTCTCCAATTCTTCTAAGAGACGAGATAGCGAGCAAAAATAATGCTTTTAAGGTGAGAATCTTCTCAGGGACCTCTTCAATTGGCTCAAACGGGGCCAAAGACAAGCCCTGTAAAACACTAGCCCAGTCCCAAGCACCCTGCTGCGAACCGTTAGGTAGAACCAAAGACAACAGTGAGCGGTCTCTGATGATGCGAATAGATCGACATCCGCTCTACCGAAGTTCTCCCACAGGAGCTCCACCACCTCTGTGTTTCCACATCACCAAGGCACGAAGGCATCACCGCATGAACTTGATGATGCGTAAAGGATTTCCCCTCGGAGAAAACCCCTTGGTCATGAGCCACCAATGCAACGATCTCATGTACAACAGGCCGCAAGGAATCACGTTGGGCGCCGCTGCCATCAGACCCAACAGTCTCTGATATATACAAATAAATATAAGCTATAATTTGCTAGTTAGTTCACATGCATTATTTTACACACTACCAATAACAGTTTGAAATAATTAAGACATTTAATAATTAAGACTAATGTTTTTGAAAGGAAAAGGCTGAATTTATTTTATTAAAAATACAGTAAAAACACAAAATTAAGAAATATGAATACAAATTCTAATAGCTGTTGTGAATATATAGTAAAATGTTTTTTATTCCTGTGATCAAAGCTGAATTTGTCCTCATTACTCCAGTCTTCAGTGTCACATGACCCTGCAGAAATCATTCTCATATACTGTATTTTTCATTTAAAAAAAACTTCAGGACCAATATCATTTTTAAACTTGAATTTTTTTAAGCCCTATTTCATAAGATGACAGATGTCAAGCTCCTGAAAGGACATATAACCACTAGAAAGGGAGCATAAAATAGTCCACATTCTGCACTACATACTAAGTCTTAGACCATAGCATTGATTAGGACTGATTTTATGGTAGGTATTGAACCTTACTGCATAGTGCTTTTAAATTTAGGTAGGGCAAATCCATACGGAAATGGTACCAGAGTAATTTAGTGTAAATAAGATACACTTTTATGATGGATGGAGGCACTTTTATGATGGATAGATGCACTTTTATGATGGACAGATGAACTTTTATGATGGATAGATGCACTTTTATGATGGATAGATGCCCTTTTATGATGGACGGATGCACTTTTATGATGGATGGAGGCACTTTTATGATGGACGGATGCACTTTTATGATGGATGGATGCACTTTTATGATGGACGGATGCACTTTTATGATGGACGGATGCACTTTTATGATGGATAGATGCACTTTTAAGATGGATAGATGCACTTTTATGACGTTTATGCGCAACCAGATGGAACAGTCATTTGCGGATGATCAAGTCGGTGCTGAAAATGTTTGAAAAGGACACACTGTGGCAAAACAGGCTGACATCGCAGCACTAGACGTAAAAGGAGAAGTCGAACGAATGCCAAGAGTGAACCCCGATGTTGACGTCCTTAGCTTCTGGAAGGACAACTCCATTATTCTCCCTCAACTTTCACAAATGGCAAGACGAATATTTAGCATCCCCAGCGGCTCGGCCAGCGCAGAAAGGGTGTTTTCTATTGCCGGCCTGATGTCCAGCACGAATCGCATATGCTTGACACCTGCCACTCTGCAAAAGCTTGTTTTTCTGAAAGTGAACGCAGCATTGGATATATAGTTTTGATGATTACAAATTCAACCAACCAACCTTTTTGCCGTTCAGATAATTCAGCTACAGTTCTTAATGTTAATACCTAAAAGTAGGCAATAGTCAATTTTTTTTCTGTTGGAATTTTAACTCATTTTAGTTTGGTGATTTATTATAGGAGACATATGGCAAAGTCACTTCGATGTGCTACACTTCCTGCTGCCAGCAGGTGACGCTTTGACTATAACTGAATATTGGCGTGTAGATGTCTTCAGGCCAGCTCTTTTATCAAACATGTGAAGTTTAAGACAGATCAGACATTGTATGCCTGAGTAACAACAATTTCCTGTTTTGTGGCATTAATCGCATATATTAGCACTGAAGCAAGTGTTGCATGATTTAACGTGTTTTTAGCATCTTTGGTACTTCGTGGCATATTTAAATGTGTTTCCGGGAGTGAATACAGTGTAAAGCATGCCATTTCCTGTTGCCAGCAGGTGGCGCTATAACTATCTGAATATTAGCATGTAGATGTGTTTAGGTCAGGACTCTTATCAAATATGTGAAGTTTGGGGTAGATCGGACATTGTATGCCTGACTTACAACAGCTTCCTGTGTCATGGCGAAACATCAGACTTTGTCCAGCCACGGACACGCCCTTCAGCGAAAACTCAAGATCTTCACAATTGAACATCTAACAAGATTAGACTGACCAAATATGATGTTGACCTGATAAAATCTCTAGGAGGAGTTTGTTAAAGTACCACGTCTGGAAATGGCAAAAACTGCAAAAATTTTGCAGAGAAAATTCCAAATATCTAATTTCCTGTTGGGGTTTCAGATTTTGCTTCCAGGGATTTTTTTTAGGTATTGGACATGTGTGTACCGAATTTCATACTTGTACGTGAAACGTAATGCGAATGACGATTTATTGAAATTTTGCAGGTGGCGCCATCGAGCCATTTTGCCACGCCTAATTCTGAAACCCATATCAGATGTAGATTTCCACCACTTCTGATGCGTGTGCAAAGTTTCATTTCGAGCATGTTTAGGCCCTCAAAAATGCGATTAATTTCGGAGAAGAAGAATAGACAGAGCAAATCCAATAGGGTCCTCACACCATCGGTGCTCAGGCCCTAATAAGACTTAATTTTTTTTACAGTAATACCATATTGATATTCTGAATGAAAAAAAATCAAAGAAACTAGATGTAACCAAACACCTACACAACTGAACACATACACATTACCATCCATTCAAAAGAAAAACGTAGGAATAATTTTGTACTCAAATGTAAAAATGAACAATGTAACATAAACTGCAGTGAATTAAACCTTGTTTATACCCGACTCGTCCACACGAGCGTGCGTGAGGCCCCATTTCGTTTTTTTTTTTACTTTTCGCGCGGCTCTGCAGCCGAAGATGCACGAGTTCTGGGCGAATCTAGCCGAGCATGACGTCCCATCAAACCGGCACCTAGTTTGCACATACCAATTAGTTGCTTATATTTACAAAATTAGCCTACAAAAGCAAAAATAAGCTCTATTGAAAATAAAGATCCATGTTTAATAAAATGTTCATGAAACTAAATGAAAATGTTTAGTGAAATTAGGAAATATTTAAGAGATCGTTAATTTAGTTGTATACATGTGTGCATACATTTTGTTCTCATGTCACAAGTAATAATATCAAGGTTTACTGAGTTTGACACGATTCTTTTGTAGTGTGGTTTTTGGTGAAGTGTATTAAAATAAATATCATCACCTGTGTAGCTACATTCTTCTACTTCTTCTCTCACTGCTGTTTCCTGATGGTTTATAGAACAATTACTCCGAGTCGCCCTCTGTCGTTTCACAGAATAGTACAACGTTTGGGGATTGTCAAAGTGTGTGTGTTGGATGAAAACCTTTGCTAGGGGAAAGAATTGTGTTTTGGTAGTTTTAGTGCATTTTGAGTTTGAAATTATCTGCTGTGCCGAGCTGAAAGTTTGTAAGGAGAACTGTGTGAAGAGTTTTGAAAAAGTGACCTAAGTATTGAGAAATGGGTCCTAGCAATTGTATATAAAAAAAATTGAATAAAAAACACTGTAAATGGCAAGAGGCATCCTGCACATCAAAAACAGGCAAAGCAACAAATTAATATTATTCAACATATCCTAGCTTTTTACAGAAAATATTCAGATGTAACCCCCTTTGTAACTGTAACTGTAATTGAATTACACATTTTTTCTCAGTAACTGTAACTGATTACAGTTACATTTATTTTGTAATTAAATTACATAATCTAGTTACATGTAACTAGTTATTTCCCAACACTTCTAAGTATATATGAGTAGACTCGTCCCCTCTGTCATAATCAAGGAGTCGAGGGTCTGTCCACATAAACCTCTCTTGTCCACTTGTGGAACACTTCAAACTGGCGACAGGGATTGCCCCGAGGGGAAGTGCTTAGGGAGGTTTGTGAGTGTGTTGCTAAATTTGGAACTACAGACTACTCTTACTATTTCTGCCATATAAAGATATTGTAAAAGTAGTAATGCTAGTTAATATTTCTGCATGTCTACAAGCAAAGCGGAATGCACCAAACATCTACCCAAAGTACTTTGGGCAAGCTCCAGTAGCAAACCTGAGCATGAACCTTTTTATAGGCTTGTTTGAGATGAGCGAAATCTGCGCAGAACCGATCACCGGTGATCAGCGCGAGATGCATTCCGGTTAGAAAAGTGTCCGAGGGCGGTCCGCCTTGCTCTGATGTCATGCTGACGTATGTCAAAAAACTCTCGCGAGTGAAAGGCGGATGTGTCGGATTCTGCAGTCGAGCGCATTTGCTCTCCACCGACTGCGCGGAGCAAAAGCATGATGGGAAACGACTTGCTGACGACACAGCTTAATGCTTATTGGTTTAAACAACCGTGATGTATGGTTCTTTTTTTTAAATGTTTGATTTTAAAACTCTGAGATCATGTTTTTATGTGTGAATATTCCCAAACTCTCTAACAAAGGCGATCTCTCTGTAGGTTATTTGATTGTTGTCATATTTAAAAAAAAAAATATATATATATATATATATAAAAACATGTATGTAGGCCTAATTAAAGTAAAAATTATTGATAAACACGTCTTTCGAATGGAAATAAATAACAAAAACTTTGGGTGTCTTGTTCATAATATTTATTTTCATATAAAAGTAACAGAACTTAAATTACATCCAGTTTATCAGCAACAAAGCGCACGAGTGTAAATCCCGCGATATCCGCCTTTGATCTCGCAGGTGTCTGATCCACTACGAGAAGAGAGAACTGTCCGTCTTGCCTGCACTTTTTTCACTCCTCCCCTCACTGCAGCCGCCTAGTCTCGGCTGAATTTCAGGCGAGGCGAGGCGCATCTCAGACAAGCCTTATTTGTCTTCAATATGACAAATCTGACTAATTGGAGTCAATATAGGCCTACATCACATGCGGATCATTTTGATGATAATTTTCTGGTAGCATAAGCTCCCATTTGGGCAAGTCTGGAGAATCATGACTGTTAATGAAGAGGGAGGGATTATCGTTAATTAGCCAAAATCTGTAGAATACAAAAAGACCAAAGGGCATCATCTCAACAGTGTGAGTAGCTGTTGAACAATGGCAGGAAGCTGGTGTGCTGTTCAATCGCTGGCACTTTGTGTGTGGTTTTGTGCTTTTTGTCATGCTGTTCCACAGTGGACTAATCTGCCCCAGAATCCTCAAGCTCTGATGTTAAAGCAACCTGACCAGCGGGTTCAACAACAAGCTAGTCAACAGTTTCCTCTGAAGGTTCAACAACAAGCTAGTCAACAGTTTCCTCAGAAGGTTCAACAACAAGCTAGTCAACAGTTTCCTCTGAAGGTTCAACATCTAGCTAGTCAACAGTTTCCTCTGAAGGTTCAACAACAAGCTAGTCATCAGTTTCCTCAGCAGATTCAACAACAAGCTAGTCAACAATTTCCTCTGAAGGTTCAACATCTAGCTAGTCAACAGTTTCCTCTGAAGGTTCAACATCTAGCTAGTCAACAGTTTCCTCTGAAGGTTCAACAACAAGCTAGTCATCAGTTTCCTCAGCAGGTTCAACAACAAGCTAGTCAACAGTTTCCTCAGCAGATTCAGTCTAAGCAGCCAGTGGTGCAGGCAGAGCCCCTTGACAAATGTGCTGTAGCTGATTATGAGCAGATCCAATGTGGCCCACCTGGTATCAGTGGTGCTGAGTGTGAAGCTATCAACTGCTGCTTTAATGGACAGCAGTGTTTCTATGGGAAGGCAGGTAAGGGTGAGTCAATGTAAAGGTGTTCATGTTAAACCGCTCCTCAGTAATAACCTGCTCTTGTACCTTGTTCCAGTGACTGTCCAGTGTATAAGAGATGGTCAGTTTGTGGTAGTGGTGGCTAGAGATGTTACCCTACCTCGCTTGAGCCTGGATTCAGTCCATCTACTGGGTGGAAATGACCCACCTTGCAGTCCTGTGGGATCCACGCCTTCCTTTGCTATATACCAGTTCCCTGTCACTGCATGTGGCACAAGCATGATGGTGAGTAGCTGCTTGTGGTTCTGTTCTGCATGGCTTAGACTGGCCTGGATGCCAACAGTTACTATTTGCAGGAGGACGGTGGATATGTGGTGTATGAGAACCGAATGACCTCCTTGTATGAAGTGGGTGTCGGACCACTTGGGTCCATCACAAGGGACAGCCATTTTGAGTAGGGTTTTTGTTTTTTTTTGAAAAAAAAATGAATCCTTGACAGGCTACAAGCTCACTATTTGTTGTCTAGGCTTCTCTTCCAGTGTAGGTACTCTGCTACTTCTGTGGAAGCTCTGGTTGTGGAGGTCAACACTGTTCCTGCACCTCCACCAGTAGCGGCTTCTGGACCCCTCAGGGTGGAGCTTAGACTGGCAAATGGTCAATGTGTCACCAAAGGCTGTGCAGAAGGCAAGTGTCTGTCCAAGTATGCATAAGTATTTTCTTTAAACTCCAGGTTGCAGCAGGTTCTGGTTAAACGCTGGTGTTCTTCCTCAGGGGATGAGGCATACACGTCCTACTACGGTGATGCTGATTATCCCATCACAAAAGTCCTGCGGGAGCCTGTGTATGTTGAGGTGCGCATTTTGGAGAGGACCGACCCCAACGTTGTCCTAATGCTGGGACGTTGCTGGGCGACATCAAGCCCCAGTCCACTCAGTCTACCCCAGTGGGACCTTCTGGTCGATGGGTGAGTAATGCCAGTCTTTATCCATCTAATGTGCTGTAAGGCACTTCTGACTGCCTCTTTACCTTTCAGATGCCCTTACCAGGATGACCGTTACCTGACCACATTGGTTCCGGTGGCTGGATCTTCTGGTCTTCAGTTCCCAACCCACTACAAGCGCTTTGTTGTGAAGATGTTCACATTTGTGGATCCAGCATCACTGGCTCCTCTACAGGAAACCGTATGCTCTGCAGCCTTACCTGAATCCTTAATATTAGGTGTTTTTATTTCTGTGGCTTATCCCTTTCCCCCCCTCTGTTAGATCTTCATCCACTGTAGTACAGCAGTGTGCCATCCCTCTTCTGGCTCCTGTGAGCAAAGCTGCTCTAGGAAAAGTTAGTGCTTGTTGTAAACTGACTTCAGGAAACATGAGAATTTGGTTTTTAAATGCCTCACGATTCTACCATTTCTTTTCCAGGAAGAGATGCTAACGTCAAGACCCTCTCTAGTGGGCAAACTGTGGTGTCTAGTGGAGAAGTTAACCTGGTCATGTGACTTTAGTAGTTTTAATAAACTTCTTAACTCAACTGTCTCTTTGGTATTGATCTTTCATGACTGTTCTCAGTTTGACTTATTGGGCTACACTACTAAACCAGAGTTCCCTTTTTTGCTTCAAGGTTATGCTTGACTTGAACTAAACAAGCCAAGTTTCTGCCCAAACCTGACCTATTTGCCACGTTCCAGTTGCTAACCTGGGTCCCTGTTCTTAATGGAATCTGTTTTGGTCTCTACTTGTGGCTTTATGGCTGGACTAACATAACTGCTTGTATTGATATTCAAGCATGCCAAGTCCCTCTGTATATTGGTAATGCTATTTGAAAGCCCCCTGAAGTCATGCAAGTATAGCATTGCATCTGCAATGAAATCAGTATCAACCTGCATTGTCATTTTTAATCCCAAATTGTGACCAGCCTTTTTTTCTTTAGGCTAGCCCCAATGTTTATTGAAAAGTAGACTGGTGCTTTAATAAAAGCTGGTTTAGTCCCTTATTCAATTCAAATTTATTTGTATAGCGCTTTTCACAATACACATTGTTTCAAAGCAGCTTTACAGAAAGTGCATTTCATAGATGTACAGTAAAAATGTTAGAAAGACAATGTTAAAGAATAATGTTCGAAAAAGTTAATCAATCGTGTATTAATTTAGGCCATAACAACGCTGGCGTTGAGTCGTCTCTTCACAGGCGTGGAGTCGTCTCTTCACAGGTGTCGGGGCATCCGAAGTCTCCATGAGAGGCTGGATACAAACTGGAGCTGGTGAACTATTTACCTCGGGACTAGTGTCCCGAGATAACAACAGAAAAGCAGATGGGAAATGATTAGCGTAGCTGCTGATCAGAATATTATATTAATGCTTTTGATCCGATTTAACTGTAGTATAAAAGGATAATTATAATGTTAATGCTTGGCTAAAGAGATGCGTCTTTAATCTAGTTTTAAACTGGGACAGCGAGTCTGAACCTCGAACAATATCAGGAAGACTATTCCAGAGTTTAGGAGCTAAATGTGAAAAAGCCCTCCCTCCTTTAGTGGACTTAGATATCCTAGGAATGACCAGAAGCCTAGAGTTTAGTGATCTTGAGCGCGATGGATTGTAGGGCGATAGAAGATCCGTTAGATACACTGGAGCTAAACCATTTAGGGCTTTATAGGTTAGTAGCAATACTTTGTAATTGATACGGAACTTCACAGGTAACCAGTGTAGAGATGATAAAATTGGTGTTATATGATCATATTTTCTTGACCTAGTAAGAACTCTAGCAGCCGCGTTTTGGACTAACTGTAGTTTGTTTATTGAGGATGCAGGACAACCAGCTAATAAAGCATTACAGTAATCTAATCTCGAGGTCATGAATGCATGAACTAACTTTTCTGCATCAGAAATAGATAGCATGTTACGTAGCTTAGCAATGTTTCTAAGATGGAAAAATGCCGTTCTTGTAACATATGAAATATGATTTTCGAAAGACAAGTTGCGGTCTAATATAACACCCAGGTCTTTTGCTGTAGTGGATAAAGTGACAGGACATCCTTCCAAGTTAAAATTGTATTGCGAGAGGTTTTGTGGGCAGTTTTTTGGACCAATAAGTAACACCTCCGTTTTATCTGAATTTAATAGCAGAAAATTACACGTATCTTCAACACACGGTGAGACACCTTATCTGGTGTCTCACCTGAGTTGCTGTCTGAGGGCTTGTTTACACCTGGTACTAAAGTGTTTATCAGTCCAAACACAAGTGGACTATGTTAAATACAGGTGTAAATGCGGTCTAAAATGTTTTAAAACTTGTCCCTTTTGACTTTTAACCTTCACTCATGAAAGGGGCCTTTTATAAACCGTTTTCAGAGTGACATTAACTGGTCTAAACCATGTCGCTTCTGTAGATTTGGACAATAAGCTACTGTGTTTAACTGTCTGTGCTTATTGCACCATTAAAAACAGAACTTATTCTCTTTTTAATTTTTTATTAAAAAGCTGACGTTGCTCATGTTGAAAGTGCTTTGTCTTGTTGCAGGTGGTTTGCTGCTGATGGAAATGACCAAGTTTGTGGTTGCTGTGACTCCACATGTGGTCCTGACGGTGGAATTGCTGCTTCTCCCTATGGAGGTCGGTAGCTCTTGCTTTAAGGTTGCTTTTGATGTTTTAAGTGCTCCTAACTTTGCTCTTCTCTAGGTGTTCAGTGGGAAGGCAAGGCCACACTTGGTCCTGTAATTGTTCAAGGGCAAAAGGAAAGTTTCTCAATAAAACTGACATCAATCCTTGCTTGTATCTGACTTGTCACTTTGCTTCATGCCTGGTTTAACTGCTTTTGACCTGGAAAGAGTGCCTTATTCTGCAAATGTGGGGGAACGGACAGTACCTTTGCAAGTCCCATTTAGTCTGAAACCCTATGGTTGCATGCTCTGTGACTTGCAGAGGTACAGAAGTTATTATTTTTCTCCGTCTGGAATTTAAACTTCTAAGCCTATAGTAAGGTCAAGGTTGGTGTGGGGAGCGGTGCACAACCTGATGCGGGGCTAATTGTAACAGTTTAACTTTCCACACATGCCAGGATGATGAAGCCTAATGTATTTACTAGTTGCCATATCAACATTATTCGCAGAAACTGCACAAATTAATAACTCTTTGGATGCTCTCACTGAACATTTAACAGACGTACATTTCTTAAGTTTATTGAAAATATGACCAATCTGTTATTTAACAGTTGAGAGTTTTTAATGCTGCTCTAACCAGCAGAAGACACTGGATGGGTTTAAATCCCAGTTGCACAGGTGGGGCATGTTGTAACTTATAAAGTGCCCCTATTAGAACTATGCTATTCTATTGAGGAACGAATGACAGTCAATGTTCAGAAGTTTGTTTTTAACTTCTGTTTAACTGTTTTGCAATGTTTGTCAAACTCAAATTAGTATATTTTTAATGATTAAATGCCATTATTTTATTTGAACGTTAATTTGGATTTTGACTTAGTTTGTCTTTATATGATTGTATCTGATTACATCACTCTGCCGTGTCAATGTGCCCCACCTATGGGGCAGGTATTAATGAAACAAACCCACTTAATTATACTAGCTATGGGGGGGAAATAAATACTCTGATCCCCAAGTGGATTTACACAAACAGAGTCAAAAAGCGGTAGGTTGTGCCCCGCTCTCCCCTATTCTTTTGAAGATGTCACTTTACATTGCAATTTTTAGCGTTTAACAGCAGAACTCCTAGTGAAAAGTGTATTATCCATGATACTCTTAAAGATTTGGCAAGCAAATAATTCCAAAAGAACTTTGCAGAGAACACCTTGTCCCATGAAGCACTGTGCAAGATGTAATTGCGTTGGACTCCTTTTAATATTCCTCGGCTCTCAAAGTGTGCAATGCATATTTTTATGACTCTTGTATGAACTTTCACCGAAAGTGATCTGTGATCCATAATCTCTAGTCTTACACTTGTTTGTGCTCAGGTGCTTTTTTAGATGACATTTAAGTTTCTATCATGGGCAAGCTGTCATTTTCTTGATTTGTTAAATTGTGACTGTGTATAACTTAAAGCCCCCTTGTGACTTGTTAGAACATTGTCATTTGCTAATGCAGGCAGGGATTTTCAATCCTGGTCCTAGGGGACCCACTTATCAGCGCATTCTGGCTATGTTCAGACTGTCAGTCCACATCCGACTGAACTTTAGCAAGTGACTGGCCAAAAATCACATTCAATGTTTTTTGTTTTACAAATCGGTTTCAATATACATTCATATATTGTTTGAAATCCCATTTCTGGAAATCTGACTGCTCTGATCAGATTTAATGTGGTTCATGTGACTTTCCATCCTACGTAAAATGTAAACATCAGACGTTGCTATAGGAAACATGCTGAAAGTCACTGCAGAAACAAGGTTGTGTTGCAAAGTGCCAGATGAGCAGATGAAAATTATGTCACTGCCATAGAAACCAATGCAGATATTACAGAAAATGAAAGAGCGTCATAGATACATAAATCGGATCTGAACAGTTGCAATACACAGTGGATGTCAATATTAGATCGGATTGCAATCGGATACACAAATCGGATTTGGACTGACTGTGCACGTGGCCAAAATGTGTCTCTCTTATTTAACACCCCCGATTCAGATCATTAGGCAAGAGCTCCATTTACTAAACTAAAAGGTTCATTGTGGAATCTTAACATTTGTGTTAGCTACTGTATACAGGCCACCAGGGCATAATACAGACTTTATCAAAGAATTTGCTGATTTTCTATCAGAGTTAGTACTGACCGTAGATAAAGTACTTATTGTTGGTGATTTTAATATCCATGTAGACAACGAAAAAGACGCATTGGGATTAGCATTTAAAGACACACTAAACTCTATTGGAGTTAGGCAACACGTGTCAGGAGCCACTCATCACCATGATCATACTTTAGACCTAATATTGTCACATGGAATAAATGTTGATACCGTTGAAATTCTGCAGCAGAGCGATGACATCTCAGATCATTACCTAGTATCATGTATACTTAATTTAGCTAAGGTTGCAAAGCCGCCCCCTCGCTTCAAAAATGGCAGGATAATCACTGCCGCCACTAAAGATTGCTTTTTAAATAATCTTCCTCATCAGTATCATCTGCTCAGCATCCCAGATAGCTTAGAAGAACTCGATGTTGCAACAGAAACTATTGACTCTCTCTTTTCCAGTACTTTAGACACAGTTGCTCCCCTGCGCTTAAAGAAGATTAAAGAAAATAGTCCAACGCCGTGGTACAACGAGCACACCCGGGCCCTTAAAACAGCAGCCAGAAAAATGGAGCGCAGCTCGAAGAAAACAAAACTAGAGGTCTTTCGTAATTCGTGGAAAGAGTGCATGATCGCATACAGAAAGGCCGTAAAAACTGCTAGATCTGCTTATTTCTCGACTCTCTTGGAAGAAAACAAACACAACCCCAGGTATTTATTCGATACAGTAGCTAAATTAACCAAAAATAAAGCTTCAACTTCTGATGTTTGTAAACAGCACAGCAGTAATGACTTTATGAACTTCTTAACAGATTGATAATATTAGGAGGAAAATTTTAACCATGCAGCCGTCTACTACAGTATCACATCAGACAGAGCATTGCAGTGTCACTGAGGAAAAATTACACTCATTCACTGCTATAGGAGAAGAAGAATTGGCTAAAATCATTAAATCATCAAAATCAACAACATGTATGCTCGACCCTTAAAAGTGATGCTACCAGAGGTCATATATCCTCTTCTTAATATCATTAATTCATCTTTGTCATTAGGATATGTACCGAAAACTTTTAAGTTGGCTATTATTAAACCACTTATTAAAAAAATACAACTTCATCCTACAGAATTAGTCAATTATAGGCCAATCTCAAAACTACCCTTTCTGTCAAAATACTTGAAAAGGCAGTGTCTTCACAATTATGTTCCTTTTTAGAAAGAAATGGTATCTGTGAGGATTTCCAGTCAGGATTTAGACCGTTTCATAATACTGAGACTGCTCTCATCAGAGTTACAAATGATTTACTCTTATCATCCGATCGTGGCTATATCTCTCTATTAGTGTTACTCGATCTTAGCGCTGCATTCGATACTATCGACCACAACATTCCTTGGAATAGACTCGAAAATTATGTAGGCATTAGTGGAATTGCTTTGTCATGGTTTAAATCATACCAATGTGACCGTTATCAGTTTGTAGCAGTAAATGAAGAGATGTCACACCGATCACAAGTTAGGTATGGAGTACCACAGGGCTCAGTGCTAGGACCGTTGCTTTTCACCCTTTACATGCTACCACTGCGAGATATAATTTCATTGTTATGCTGACGATACTCAGCTCTATATTTCTTCACGCCCTGAAGAAACGTACCAATTCACAAGATTAACGGAATGCATTGCTGATATAAAACATTGGATGACCAGTAATTTCCTGCAACTCAATTCAGAAAAAACTGAATTTTTAATTATTGGACAAAAAAGCTCCACAAGTAGTAACCTAGAATACTGTCTAACACTTGATGGTCTACATGGACTATGAGCCACTCACCAAAGGAGAAAGAGAAGGGAAGTTATTTTGCGAACACTGCACAGCCTGGCTACACCCCACCTTGCTACAGCACGGTCCACGACACACTCATGCCACATGCTTTATTAGAGTTGGAGAAAAAGCTGCGCGTTCTGTACTAAAAAAAAAAAGAAATTTAACAGATTATAATGATGTATAACACTTGCCTGAATGATAAAAAAACGACACGACGAGTAAACAAGTTATTTGAGTCTCTTTGGCACTGATAAGAAAAAATCCAATCACGCTGGCGTGACGGCCGAGAGACAATTCAGACAAGGATATGTATTACCAACCTTTAGATTTTCTTTCCAAGTGTGAGTGGAAAACTTTATTGTGTTTCCTTGACAAGTGCCTTTAAGAGAGTCATGGTTACTCCCACCTTAAGAGAGTCATAGTTACTCCCACCATAATATAGTTATGGTTACTTCCACTTAGAGAGACTCATAGTTACTCCCACCATAAGATAGTTATGGTTACTTCCACTTAGAGAGACTTATGGTCACTCCAACCTTAAGAGAGTTATGGTTACTCCCACCTTAAGAGAGTTATGGTTACTCCCACCTTAAGAGAGTCATAGTTACTCCCACTATAATAGAGCCATGGTTATTCCCACCATAAGATAGTTATGGTTACTTCCACTGAGAGAGACTTATGATCACTCCCACCTTAAGAGTGTCATGGTTACCCCCACCTTAAGAGAGTCATGGTTACTCCCACCATAAGATAGTGATGGTTACTCCCACCTTAAGAGAGTCATAGTTACTCCCACTGTAAGAGAGTCATGGTTACTCCCACCATAATATAGTTATGGTTACTTCCACTTAGAGAGAATCATGGTCACTCACACCTTAAGAGAGTCATGGTTACTCCCACCTTAAGAGAGTCATGGTTACTCCCACCTTAAGAGAGTCATGGTTACTCCCACCTTAAGAGAGTGATGGTTACTCCCACCTCAAGAGAGCCATGGTTACTCCCACTATAAGAGAGCCATGGTTACCCCCACCATTATATAGTTATGGTTACTTCCACTTAGAGAGAATCATGGTCATTCACACCTTAAGAGAGTCATGGTTACTCCCACCTTAAGAGAGTCATGGTTACTCCCACCTTAAGAGAGTCATGCTTACTCCCACCTTAAGAGAGTCATAGTTATTCCCACCATAAGATAGTTATGGTTACTTCCACTTAGAGAGACTTATGGTCACTCCCACCTTAAAAGAGTCTTGTTTACTCCCACCTTAAGAGGCATGGTTACTCCCACCTTAAGAGAGTCTTGTTTACTCCCATCTCAAGAGAGTCATGGTTACTCCCACCATAAGAGAGCCATGGTTACTCTCACCTTAAGAGAGTCATAGTTACTCCCACCATAATATAGTTATGGTTACTTCCACTTAGAGAGACTCATAGTTACTCCCACCATAATATAGTTATGGTTACTTCCACTTAGAGAAACTCATAGTTACTCCCACCATAAGATAGTTATGGTTACTTCCACTTAGAGAGACTTATGGTCACTCCAACCTTAAGAGAGTCATGGTTACTCCCACCTTAAGAGAGTCATGGTTACTCCCACCTTAAGAGAGTCATAGTTACTCCCAATATAAGAGAGCCATGGTTACTCCCACCATAAGATAGTTATGGTTACTTCCACTTAGAGAGACTTATGGTCACTCCCACCTTAAGAGAGTCATGGTTACTCCCAGCTTAAGAGAGTCTTGTTTACTCCCACCTCAAGAGAGTCATGGTTACTCCCACCATAAGAGAGCCATGGTTACTCCCAATTTAAGAGAGTCACGGTTACTCCCACCATAATATAGTTATGGTTACTTCCATTTAGAGAGACTCATGGTAACTCCCACCTTAAGAGAGTCAAGGTTACTCCCACCTTAAGAGAGTCATGGTTACTCCCAACTTAAGAGAGTCATAGTAACTCCCACCATAATATAGTTATGGTTACTTCCACTTAGAGAGACTCATAGTTACTCCCACCATAATATAGTTATGGTTACTTCCACTTAGAGAAACTCATAGTTACTCCCACCATAATATAGTTATGGTTACTTCCACTTAGAGAGAATCATGGTCACTCCCACCTTAAGAGAGTCATAGTTAGTCCCACCTTAAGAGAGTCATGGTTACTCCCACCATAATATAGTTATGGTTACTTCCACTTAGAGAGACTCATAGTTACTCCCACCATAAGATAGTTATGGTTACTTCCACTTAGAGAGACTTATGGTCACTCCAACCTTAAGAGAGTCATGGTTACTCCCACCTTAAGAGAGTCATGGTTACTCCCACCTTAAGAGAGTCATAGTTACTCCCACTATAAGAGAGCCATGGTTATTCCCACAATAAGATAGTTATGGTTATTTCCACTTAGAGAGACTTATGATCACTCCCACCTTAAGAGAGTCATGTTACTCCCAGCTTAAGAGAGTCTTGTTTACTCCCACCTCAAGAGAGTCATGGTTACTCCCACCATAAGAGAGCCATGGTTACTCCCAATTTAAGAGAATCACGGTTACTCCCACCATAATATAGTTATGGTTACTTCCACTTGGAGAGACTCATGGTAACTCACACCTTAAGAGAGTCATGGTTACTCCCACCTTAAGAGAGTCATGGTTACTCCCACCATAAGAGAGTAATAGTTACTCCCACTATAATATAGTTATGGTTACTTCCACTTAGAGAGACTCATAGTTACTCGCACCATATAATATAGTTATGGTTATTTCCACTTAGAGAGACTCATGTTCACTCCCACCTTAAGAGAGTCATGGTTACTCCTGCCATAAATTATAGTTACTCCCACTATAATATAGTTATGGTTACTTCCACTTAGAGAGACTCATGGTAACTCCCACCTTAAGAGAGTCATAGTTACTCCCACCTTAAGAGAGTCATTGTTTCTCCCACTATAAGAGAGCCATGGTTACTCCCACCATAAGATAGTTATGGTCACTCCCACATTAAGAGAGTCATGGTTACTCCCACCTTAAGAGAGTCAAGGTTACTCCCACCTTAAGAGAGTCTTGTTTACTCCCACCTTAAGAGAGTCATGGTTACTCCCACCTTAAGAGAGTCTTGTTTACTCCCATCTCAAGAGAGTCATGGTTACTCCCACCATAAGAGAGCCATGGTTATTTCCACCTTAAGAGAGTCATGGTTACTCCCACCTTAAGAGAGTCATGCTTACTCCCACCTTAAGAGAGTCATAGTTATTCCCACCATAAGATAGTTATGGTTACTTCCACTTAGAGAGACTTATGGTCACTCCCACCTTAAAAGAGTCTTGTTTACTCCCACCTTAAGAGAGTCATGGTTACTCCCACCTTAAGAGAGTCTTGTTTACTCCCATCTCAAGAGAGTCATAGTTACTCCCACCATAAGAGAGCTATGGTTATTCCCACCTTAAGAGAGTCATGGTTACTCCCACCTTAAGAGAGTGATGGTTACTCCCACCTTAGAGAGTCATAGTTACTCCCACTATAAGAGAGCCATGGTTACTCCCACCATTATATAGTTATGATTACTTCCACTTAGAGAGAATCATGGTCATTCACACCTTAAGAGAGTCATGGTTACTCCCACCTTAAGAGAGTCATGGTTACTCCCACCTTAAGAGAGTCATGCTTACTCCCACCTTAAGAGAGTCATAGTTATTCCCACCATAAGATAGTTATGGTTACTTCCACTTAGAGAGACTTATGGTCACTCCCACCTTAAAAGAGTCTTGTTTACTCCCACCTTAAGAGAGTCATGGTTACTCCCACCATAAGAGAGCCATGGTTATTCCCAATTTAAGAGAGTCACGGTTACTCCCACCATAATATAGTTATGGTTACTTCCACTTAGAGAGACTCATGGTATCTCCCACTTTAAGAGAGTCATGGTTACTCCCACCTTAATAGAGTCATGGTTACTCCCACCTTAAGAGAGTAATAGTTACTCCCACCATAATATAGTTATGGTTACTTCCACTTAGAGAGACTCATAGTTATTCCCACCATAATATAGTTATGATTACTTCCACTTAGAGAGACGCATGTTCACTCCCACCTTAAGAGAGTCATGGTTACTCCTGCCATAATTTATAGTTACTCCCACTATAATATAGTTATGGTTACTTCCACTTAGAGAGTCTCATGGTAACTCCCACCTTAAGAGAGTCATGGTTACTCCCACCTTAAGAGAGTCATGGTTACTCCCACCTTAAGAGAGTCATAGTTACTCCCACTATAAGAGAGCCATGGTTACTCCCACCATAATATAGTTATGGTTACTTCCACTTAGAGAGAATCATGGTCACTCACACCTTAAGAGAGTCATGGTTACTCCCACCTTAAGAGAGTTATGGTTACTCCCACCTTAAGAGAGTCATAGTTATTCCCACCATAATATAGTTATGGTTACTCCCTAGTAATTAGTTACTTTTATAATGATGTAACTCAGTTACTAACTCAGTTACTATTTGTAAGAAATAACTAGTAACTATAACTAATTACTTTTTTAAAGTAACGTGCCCAACACTGACAGTGTGTAGTGTGCAGTTAGTAGTGTACAGTGTGTAGTGTGCAGTTAACAGTGTGTAGTGTGCAGTTAGTAGTGTACAGTGTGTAGTGTGCAGTTAACAGTGTACAGTGTGTAGTGTGTAGTGTGCAGTTAGTAGTGTACAGTGTGTAGTGTGCAGTTAACAGTGTACAGCGTGTAGTGTGCAGTTAGTAATGTACAATGTATAGTGTACAGTTAGTTGTGTATAGTGTGCGATATTCAGTGTGTAGTGTAACTTAAAGTGTATGGCATATAATGTTTAAATTACAGTGTGTAGAGAACTGTATGGGTGGAGTTTTTGAGAAACTACCATACTCTTTACTTAGAAACTAGTGTAGTGTACAGTGTGTAGTGTACAGTGTGTAGTGTGCAGATAGTAGTGTACAGTGTGTAGTGTACAGTGTGTAGTGTACAGTGTGTAGTGTACAGTGTGAAGTGTACAGTGTGTAGTGTACAGCGTGTAGTGTGCAGTTAGTAGTGTACAGTTAGTAGTGTACAGTGTGTAGTGTACAGTGTGTAGTGTGCAGATAGTAGTGTACAGTGTGTAGTGTACAGTGTGAAGTGTACAGTGTGTAGTGTACAGCGTGTAGTGTGCAGTTAGTAGTGTACAGTGTGTAGTGTGCAGTTAGTAGTGTGCAGTTAGTAGTGTACAGTGTGCAGTTAGTAGTGTACAGTGTGTAGTGTACAGTTAGTAGTGTACAGTATGTACTGTGCAGTTAGTAATGTACAGTGTGTAGTGTACAGTGTGTAGTGTGCAGTTAGTAGTGTACATTGTGTAGTGTGCAGTTAGTAATGTACAGCATGTAGTGTGCAGTTAGTAGTGTACAGTGTGTAGTGTGCAGTTAGTAGTGTACAGTGTGTAGTGTGCAGTTAGTAGTGTATATTGTGTAGTGTGCAGTTAGTAGTGTACATTGTGTAGTGTGCAGTTAGTAGTGTACAGTGTGTAGTGTGCAATTAGTAGTGTGCAGTTAGTAGTGTACATTGTGTAGTGTGCAGTTAGTAGTGTACATTGTGTAGTGTGCAGCTAGTAGTGCACAGTATGTAGTGTACAGTGTGTAGTGTACAGTGTGTAGTGTGCAGCTAGTAGTGTACAGTGTGTAGTGTGCCGTTAGTAGTGTACAGTGTGTAGTGTGCAGCTAGTAGTGCACAGTATGTAGTGTGCAGCTAGTAGTGTACAGTGTGTAGTGTGCCGTTAGTAGTGTACAGTGTGTAGTGTGCAGCTAGTAGTGCACAGTATGTAGTGTGCAGCTAGTAGTGTACAGTGTGTAGTGTACAGTTAGTAGTGTACATTGTGTAGTGTGCAGTTAGTAGTGTACAGTGTGTTACCACTTTGTAATGTTGCCATTCCTTTTCACAACACTTAAAAGACGTTTAGGGACTGAAGACACCAAGTGATGAAGTGTCTCAGGTGTAATTTTGTCCCATTCTTCCTGCAAACAAGTCTTAAGGTGGGCAACAGTATGGGGTCTTCGTTGCCACACATTCTCTACTGGAGACAGGTCGCAACTGCAGGCAGGCCAGTCAAGTACCCGTACCCTCTTCCTCCACAGCCAGGACTTTGTAATGTGTGCAGAATGTGGTTTTGCATTGTCTTGTTGAAATATGCATGGACATCCCTGGAAAAGATGTCTTCTTGAAGGCAGCATATTATGCTCCAAAATCTCTATGTACTTTTCAGCATTAATGGTGCCTTCACAGAAGTGCAAGTTACCTTTTTCAAGGGCACTGTCACAACCCCATACCATGACAGACCCTGGCTTTTGGACTAATTGCTGGTAACAGTCTGGATGATCCTTTTCTTCTTTGGTCCGGAGCACACGGCGTCCATTCCCCCCAAAAAATACCTCAAATACTGATTCATCTGACCACAGTACACGTTTCCACTGTGTGATGGTCCATCCCCGATGCCTCCGAGCCCAGAGAAGTCGACGGCGCTTCTGGACACTGTTAACATAGGGCTTCCTTTTGGCACAGTACAGTTTTAACTGGCATTTGTGGATGTAACTACGTATTGTGGTACTTGACAAAGGTTTGCCAAAGTAGTCCTGAGACCATGTGGTGATATCGCTTATAGATGAATGACGATTCTTGATGCAGTGCCGCCTGAGGGATCGGAGATCACGGTTGTTCAGCTTAGGCTTGCGCCCTTGTCCTTTACGCACTGAAATCCTCCAGATTCCTTGAATCTTTTAATTATGTTACGCACTTTTGAATGTGAAATATCCAAATCTCTTCCTATCTTTCTTTGAGGAACATTGTTTTTAAACATTTCAATAATTTTCTCACGTATTTGTTGGCAAACTGGCGAACCTTGGCCCATCTTTGCTCCTAAAGGATTAGACCTTTCTTGGATGCTGCTTTTGTACAAAATCATAATTACAATCACCTGTTGACATCACCTGTTTCAAATCACATCATTATTTAAAGGGGTGGTAAACCACGATTTCACTATTCTAACTTTAGCTAGCGTGTAATGTTGCTGCTTGAGCATAAACAACATCTGCAAAGTTACAACGTTCAAAGTTTAAAGCAAAGGGAGATATTTGCTTTTAAAGAAATCAGTTTCTAAGAACTACAACAAACGGCCAGTAGGCGACTACAGACATTCCTCCAGGGTTGGTGACATCACCAGGCTCAATATTTACATAAACCCCTCCTCCGAGAATATTAAATAAGGGGGGGCGAGGCCATTTTGTATCGCGGCGCTGTTGTGGTATAGTTAGGCTGGAGTGTTGTTGCCGCGATGCCAAGGAAACGCTGTTATTTTCATCCGGATTGCAGGTCTGGGGTACTTGCTCTGTTCAGCCTTCCTTGGGACGGGGGTGCGTTGCAGAGCGTTTAACATACAGCATGTTGCGGCTCCCTGCAGCACATCTCACGGAGGAAAACATCCACCGTATTCGCGATTTCAATGCCGGATTTGCACAACGTCAGCTGCGTGAAAAAAACACTGCCAGTGTGTGGATGCACGACGCGCGCGCTGCACATTTCACGGAGGACAACTTCCATAAACTTCGCGAGTTCAATACAGGATATGCACAACGGCTTGTCCTGAAAGCTGGATTTACAAACAGAAGCTGTTTAAGGGCCACAACCTGTAAGTCTGATTTATTTTTCATCGATGTGTTTTCCTGTAATAGGTTGTAGCAAGGAAGTAAACAGATGACAGTGCTGTTCTGCAAACCAGTCTGTTAAATGCTCATTCATACTTAACGTTATCCGACGAACACCTAACATTACAAACACTAACGTTAAAATCTCAACAGCGAACCTGGCATTAGTGTAAATTATTCTTTGATTAGAGCTTTTATGTATTGTTTATCTACAGGCATGCTAAACATGGTTCTGTGTGTGATTTGGCTAACTTACTAGTAAAGCCAGTGCTTAGTGTTCGTTTTGGGTTAGTTCTTGCGACAGATATTTGGCTATAATCGTTCTAAAAATACAAAAGTTAAAGTGCCATTCAGTAGCGATTATAGATCCGCAGTCTTTACTCTTGAGGACTGAACAGGTTCTGCTCGATCATCTTCACTCAAATGTGCTGGGTCTGATTCGGGCTCATATGGTTTTATTGACGCCGTTGTTTCTAATACTGACCAAAGCACAGCCTCCGGTAAAGGTAAGGGGCGTGACGTTTACGACAAACGTGCACTGCGGTTAGCGAATCACAACACACTGGGCCAGCTAACCAATCAGAGCCCATCGCGTATTTTTGAGGGACTGGCTTCATACAACCCGGAAAGCATCAGACCGTTTTACAAGGAGGGACAGAGCAGTGTAGAATAAAGGTCAAATATATGAAAAATAAGGCCATTTTTTTTAAAACGAAGCATGAACACATGTTACAGTGCACCCCACAAACACAGTCAAGCCTTCAAAAGAATGTGTTTTACCACCCCTTTAACCATTACTAGCCCTACATTGCTCCTGTCCCAACTTTTTTTGAAATGTGTTGCAGATCTGAATGACAGGAAAGGATGCATATCTACAAATGACATGAAGTTGACCAGACGAAACATGAAATATGTTGTGTTCATATTGTCTGCAATGAAATACAAGTCAAAGTAAATTTAGAAATCACTTTTTTTTTTTTTTGCGTTTTCCATACTGTCCCAACTTTTTCTGATTTGGGGTTGTAGTTTCCAGTGTGTAGTGTGCAGTTAGTAGTGTAAAGTGTGTAGAGTGCATTTAGTATTGTACAGTGTGTAGTGTGCAGTTAGTAGTTCACAGTGTGTAGTGTGCAGTTAGTAGTGTACAGTGTGTAGTGTGCAGTTAGTAGTGTACAGTGTGTAGTGTGCAGATAGTAGTGTACAGTGTGTAGTGTACAGTTAGTAGTGTACATTGTGTAGTGTGCAGTTAGTAGTGTAGAGTGTGTAGTGTGCAGTTAGTAGTGTGTAGTGTGCAGATGGTAAAACACATTACACTGAAAACTGCCGTAAATTGACAGAAATTGACGTGGGCCTTGCTTGGCAGTTGTCCCCCCATGACCCCCCCTCCCCTTAATTCTAGGGGAGGCTTTATCATGTAAATGAACATGCTGTGAGCTACACAAATGCAAATTCGAGTATAGCAGCAGGGGGAGTTTTATCTAGGTTCTGAATTTTTTTAACTAAAACATTTTAAATTAAATGTACTCGTTTTAGTTCACATTACAAAATTTTTAGGGCAACCAGTTTGCTCCAATTTTTTAAGTAGATTCTACTTTTCCGGGCTAACAGAGTAGATTAATTACTCTGTATGTCATTAGCAATAACCAATGTTATGTAAAAAAAATACACACAAAATAAAAAGTTACGGTGTTATGCCTATATGTAATTGAAGCACATTTGCCACACCCATTAACTTAAATAAAGTGAAAATAAATATAATAGGTTTTTCTGGAGCTGGTGGTCTGAAACCTCAATGAGGTTGAAGAATATAGGGATAAATTAAGCCCCTCTGTGGACTGATTTCCGGACTCTTGTGATTCTCTATCTCACTCTCTCACACACACACACAAACACACACACACACACACACACACACACACACACACACACACACACACACACACACACACACACACACACACACACACACACACACACACACACACACACACACACACACACACACACACACACACACACACACACACACACACACACACACACACATCTGTGCAGGCAGACACACACACACACACGCACAGTGAACGAGAAATATGAGTCAGTGGACCACTTGAACGAGAACGATTTGTTCACGAACGTAACATCACTACTGCTTTTTCGTGATCAACAATGACAGGACGCCGTCTCGCCTTCAGCTCCCTTTCAACTCCTCTGCATGGACGCGACCTACTTTTTCGACTAATTTTCAGGAGGCTGTCTTCGTCTTCACAACTCTGAGGCAAACTGCAGGCGCTATGAACCAGAGCATGGGTAATGTAGCGTTACGATTTAAAGAATATGCTTTTATTCAGCTGTACAAGGAAATGGATGCGTTAATAGATCCGAGCTTAAAACTGCACATTTTGTTTACACAGACTATCCTCGCCTCATAACGAAGCCGTGAGCTCTTATCTGCTTGGAGCGATTTCCGCGAGTCCAGATTTAACCGCTAATCACAACGACATTGTGTGTAAGTAACTTCTAATGTTTTTCTCTTTCCTTGTTTAATTTTACCGTGACTGTTTTTATTAATACCAGTCTCATGTAATTGTTTTCCAGCTGCCTGTAAGACGTATTATGAATCGACACGCCTGAGCTTCAGATACAAACAACCTGAACTTACATCGCAGGCGGAAACTGCGAAGTTTAGCTCGGAGTCGATCAAGAAGAAAAAGGGTAAGATTTATTATATTAGACCCGTTTTTTCAGGGTGCTTATTGTCTTTATGGATTGTATTACAGTTGCTGGAAGTGAGAGTGTGCTGGATGAGGTGGACATTTGGAAGTCCGCGACCATTGAACTCATGTTTGACGAGGAAGACGGCTTTGTTGACGGGGTTGTCTGGATGGATTGTGCGGCCACCGCCCTCTCGCAGCCTGGAGCTCGCCGAACTTTACATTACATTACGAGACATTACTGCTGCACTGTACATAGTTGTGTGTTTAACAATAAAGCTCTTTCTTTGAATAAACAGCTGTGTTTTATAAATGAAGCCCTTTCTTTGAATGAACAGCTGTATGCTTATAAATGAAGCTCTTTCTTTGAATAAACGGCACGGTCCGTATAATTTTCCCATATATTCCTTGATGGTATGAATACTTCATAGCACAATAACATTAATATAAAACAAATTATTACAACATATATTTTATAATTATTATTGGGGTTTACATTTATAATGAGCCAGGGGGACCAATAATGATTGGTTTGCAGTGATCTGCCAACCAATCACGAGGGATTTTTCTTGTTTAAAAGTAGTGGCCTCAGCCAATAGTGAGTGAGTAAATTCAAGTCTGGCCGTTGACTCTCTGGTTTCGCTGCTATTCATATGCTAATTAGAGGCGTCGCACCTCCGCGCTGTCTCTCAGCGGGGGCTCTCCACCTGCGTCATGGTTCGTTTACGACAATTTGTGGCACAGACGAATGCGATGTTCGCTGCCTCTAAATTGTCGAAAACTCCCGAAAATTAGGGAGATTTCCGGGAGTCTACAGGCGTTTACGGGGTCGAAAATCCCACTTTTCATGCAGTGTCTGCTTTTCTGTTGTTATCTCGGGACACTAGTTGGTCAGCTCCAGTTTGTATCCAGCCTCTCATGGAGACTTCAGATGCCCCAACACCTGTGAAGAGACGACTCCACGCCTGTGAAGAGACGACTCAACGCCAGCGTTATTATGGCCTAAATTAATACATGATTGATTAACTTTTTCTAACATTTTTCTTTAACATTCTCTTTCTAACATTTTTCAATGTACATTTATGAAATGCACTTTCTGTAAAGCTGCTTTGAGACAATGTGTATTCTGAAAAGCGCTATACAAATAAATTTGAATTGAATTGAATTGAATACAGTGTGTAGAGTGCATTTAGTATTGTACAGTGTGTAGTGTACAGTGTGTAGTGTACAGTGTGTAGTGTGCAGTTAGTAGTGTACAGTGTGTAGTGTGCAGTTAGTAGTGTACAGTGTGTAGTGTACAGTGTGTACTGTGCAGTTAGTAGTGTACAGTGTGTAGTGTGCAGTTAGTAGTATACAGTGTGTAGAGTAGTGTGTAATGTGCAGTTAGTAGTGTACAGTGTGTAGTGTACAGTGTGTAGTGTACAGTGTGTAGTGTGCAGTTAGTAGTGTACAGTGTGTAGTGTGCAGTTAGTAGTGTACAGTGTGTAGTGTACAGTGTGTACTGTGCAGTTAGTAGTGTACAGTGTGTAGTGTAAAGTGTGTAGTGTGCAGTAAGTAGTGTACAGTGTGTACTGTGCAATAGTAGTGTACAGTGTATAGTGTACAGTGTGTACAGTGCAGTTAGTAGTGTACAGTGTGTAGTGTGCAGTTAGTAGTGTACAGTGTGTAGTGTACAGTGTGTACTGTGCAGTTAGTAGTGTACAGTGTGTAGTGTACAGTGTGTAGTGTGCAGTTAGTAGTGTACAGTGTGTACTGTGCAATAGTAGTGTACAGTGTGTAGTGTACAGTGTGTAGTGTGCAGTTAGTAGTGTACAGTGTGTAGTGTGCATTTAGTATTAAACAGTGTGTAGTGTACAGTGTGTAGTGTACAGTTAGTAGTGTACAGTGTGTAGTGTACAGTTAGTAGTGTACAGTGTGTAGTGTGCAGTTAGTAGTGTACAGTGTGTAGTGTGCAGTTAGTAGTGTACAGTGTGTAGTGTGCAGTTAGTAGTGTACAGTGTGTAGTGTACAGTTAGTAGTGTACAGTGTGTAGTGTGCAGTTAGTAGTGTACATTGTGTAGTGTGCAGTTAGTAGTGTACAGCGTGTAGTGTGCAGTTAGTACTGTATAGTGTGTAGTGTGCAGTTAGTAGTGTACAGTGTGTAGTGTGCAGTAAGTAGTGTACAGTGTGTACAGTGTGTAGTGTGCAGTTAGTAGTGTACAGTGTGTAGTGTGCAGTTAGTACTGTATAGTGTGTAGTGTGCAGTTAGTAGTGTACAGTGTGTAGTGTGCAGTTAGTAGTGTACAGTGTGTAGTGTGCAATTAGTAGTGTACATTGTGTAGTGTGCAGTTAGTAGTGTACAGTGTGTAGTGTGCAGTTAGTAGTGTACAGTGTGTAGTGTGCAATTAGTAGTGTACAGTGTGTAGTGTGCAGTTAGTAGTGTACAGTGTGTAGTGTGCAATTAGTAGTGTACAGTGTGTAGTGTGCAGTTAGTAGTGTACAGTGTGTAGTGTGCAGTTAGTAGTGTACAGTGTGTAGTGTGCAATTAGTAGTGTATAGTGTGTAGTGTGCAGTTAGTAGTGTACAGTGTGTAGTGTGCAGTTAGTAGTGTACAGTGTGTAGTGTGCAATTAGTAGTGTACAGTGTGTAGTGTGCAGTTAGTAGTGCACAGCGTGTAGTGTGCAGCTAGTAGTGTACAGTGTGTAGTGTGCAGTTAGTAGTGTACAGTGTGTAGTGTACAGTTAGTAGTGTACAGTGTGTAGTGTACAGTGTGTAGTGTACAGTGTGTAGTGTGCAGTTAGTAGTGTACAGTGTGTAGTGTGCAGTTAGTAGTGTACAGTGTGTAGTGTACAGTGTGTACTGTGCAGTTAGTAGTGTACAGTGTGTAGTGTAAAGTGTGTAGTGTGCAGTAAGTAGTGTACAGTGTGTACTGTGCAATAGTAGTGTACAGTGTGTAGTGTACAGTGTGTACAGTGCAGTTAGTAGTGTACAGTGTGTAGTGTGCAGTTAGTAGTGTACAGTGTGTAGTGTACAGTGTGTACTGTGCAGTTAGTAGTGTACAGTGTGTAGTGTACAGTGTGTAGTGTGCAGTTAGTAGTGTACAGTGTGTACTGTGCAATAGTAGTGTACAGTGTGTAGTGTACAGTGTGTAGTGTGCAGTTAGAAGTGTACAGTGTGTAGTGTGCATTTAGTATTAAACAGTGTGTAGTGTACAGTGTGTAGTGTACAGTTAGTAGTGTACAGTGTGTAGTGTACAGTTAGTAGTGTACAGTGTGTAGTGTGCAGTTAGTAGTGTACAGTCTGTAGTGTGCAGTTAGTAGTGTACAGTGTGTAGTGTGCAGTTAGTAGTGTACATTGTGTAGTGTACAGTTAGTAGTGTACAGTGTGTAGTGTGCAGTTAGTAGTGTACATTGTGTAGTGTGCAGTTAGTAGTGTACAGCGTGTAGTGTGCAGTTAGTACTGTATAGTGTGTAGTGTGCAGTTAGTAGTGTACAGTGTGTAGTGTGCAGTAAGTAGTGTACAGTGTGTACAGTGTGTAGTGTGCAGTTAGTAGTGTACAGTGTGTAGTGTGCAGTTAGTACTGTATAGTGTGTAGTGTGCAGTTAGTAGTGTACAGTGTGTAGTGTGCAGTTAGTAGTGTACAGTGTGTAGTGTGCAATTAGTAGTGTACATTGTGTAGTGTGCAGTTAGTAGTGTACAGTGTGTAGTGTGCAGTTAGTAGTGTACAGTGTGTAGTGTTCAATTAGTAGTGTACAGTGTGTAGTGTGCAGTTAGTAGTGTACAGTGTGTAGTGTGCAATTAGTAGTGTACAGTGTGTAGTGTGCAGTTAGTAGTGTACAGTGTGTAGTGTGCAGTTAGTAGTGTACAGTGTGTAGTGTGCAATTAGTAGTGTATAGTGTGTAGTGTGCAGTTAGTAGTGTACAGTGTGTAGTGTGCAGTTAGTAGTGTACAGTGTGTAGTGTGCAATTAGTAGTGTACAGTGTGTAGTGTGCAGTTAGTAGTGCACAGCGTGTAGTGTGCAGCTAGTAGTGTACAGTGTGTAGTGTGCAGTTAGTAGTGTACAGTGTGTAGTGTACAGTTAGTAGTTTACAGTGTGTACTGTGCAGTTAGTAATGTACAGTGTGAAGTGTACAGTGTGTAGTGTACAGTGTGTAGTGTGCAGTTAGTAGTGTACATTGTGTAGTGTGCGGTTAGTAGTGTACAGTGTGTAGTGTGCAGCTAGTTGTGTACAGTGTGTAGTGTGCAGTTAGTAGTGTGTAGTGTACAGTGTGTAGTGTGCAGTTAGTAGTGTACAGTGTGTAGTGTGCAGTTAGTAGTGTACAGTGTGTAGTGTGCAGTTAGTAGAGTACAGTGTGTAGTGTACATTTTATAGTGTACAGTGTGTAGTATACAGTTAGTAGTTTACAGTGTGTACTGTGCAGTTAGTAATGTACAGTGTGAAGTGTACAGTGTGTAGTGTACAGCGTGTAGTGTGCGGTTAGTAGTGTACAGTGTGTAGTGTGCAGTTAGTAGTGTGCAGTTAGTAGTGTACATGGTGCAGTTAGTAGTGTACAGTGTGTAGTGTACAGTTAGTAGTGTACAGTGTGTAGTGTGCAGTGTGTAGTGTACAGTTTATAGTGTACAGTGTGTAGTGTGCAGTTAGTAGTATACAGTGTGTAGTGTGCAGTAAGTAGTGTACAGTGTGTACAGTGTGTAGTGTGCAGTTAGTAGTGTACAGTGTGTAGTGTGCAGTTAGTAGTGAACAGTTAGTAGTGTACAGTGTGTAGTGTGCGGTTAGTAGTGTACAGTGTGTAGTGTGCAGCTAGTTGTGTACAGTGTGTAGTGTGCAGTTAGTAGTGTGTAGTGTACAGTGTGTAGTGTGCAGTTAGTAGTGTACAGTGTGTAGTGTGCAGTTAGTAGTGTACAGTGTGTAGTGTGCAGTTAGTAGAGTACAGTGTGTAGTGTACATTTTATAGTGTACAGTGTGTAGTGTGTAGTGTACAGTGTGTAGTATACAGTTAGTAGTTTACAGTGTGTACTGTGCAGTTAGTAATGTACAGTGTGAAGTGTACAGTGTGTAGTGTACAGCGTGTAGTGTGCAGTTAGTAGTGTACAGTGTGTAGTGTGCAGTTAGTAGTGTGCAGTTAGTAGTGTACATGGTGCAGTTAGTAGTGTACAGTGTGTAGTGTACAGTTAGTAGTGTACAGTGTGTAGTGTGCAGTGAGTAGTGTACAGTGTGTAGTGTGCAGTTAGTACTGTATAGTGTGTAGTGTGCAGTTAGTAGTGTACAGTGTGTAGTGTGCAGTTAGTAGTGTGCAGTGTGTAGTGTACAGTTAGTAGTGTACATTGTGTAGTGTGCAGTTAGTAGTGTACAGTGTGTAGTGTGCAGCTAGTTGTGTACAGTGTGTAGTGTGCAGTTAGTAGTGCAGTGTGCAGTTAGTTGTGTGTAGTGTACAGTGTGTAGTGTGCAATTAGTAGTGTACAGTGTGTAGTGTGCAGTTAGCAGTGTACAGTGTGTAGTGTGCAGTTAGTAGAGTACAGTGTGTACAGTGTGTAGTGTGCAGTTAGTAGTGTGCAGTGTGTAGTGTACAGTTAGTAGTGTACATTGTGTAGTGTGCAGTGTGTAGTGTGCAGTTAGTAGTGTACAGTTAGCAGTGTACAGTGTGTAGTGTGCAGTTAGTAGTGTACAGTGTGTAGTGTACAGTGTGTAGTATACAGTTAGTAGTTTACAGTGTGTACTGTGCAGTTAGTAATGTACAGTGTGAAGTGTACAGTGTGTAGTGTACAGTGTGTAGTGTGCAGTTAGTAGTGTACAGTGTGTAGTGTGCAGTTAGTAGTGTACAGTGTGTAGTGTGCAGTTAGTAGTGTACAGTGTGTAGTGTGCAATTAGTAGTGTACAGTGTGTAGTGTGCAGTTAGTAGTGTACAGTGTGTAGTGTGCAGTTAGTAGTGTACAGTGTGTAGTGTGCAGTTAGTAGTGTACAGTGTGTAGTGTGCAGTTAGTAGTGTACAGTGTGTAGTGTGCAGTTAGTAGTGTACAGTGTGTAGTGTGCAGTTAGTAGTGTACAGTGTGTAGTGTGCAGTTAGTAGAGTACAGTGTGTAGTGTACATTTTATAGTGTACAGTGTGTAGTGTGCAGTTAGTAGTGTACAGTGTGTAGTGTGCAGTTAGTAGTGTACAGTGTGTAGTGTACAGTGTGTAGTATACAGTTAGTAGTTTACAGTGTGTACTGTGTAGTTAGTAATGTACAGTGTGAAGTGTACAGTGTGTAATGTACAGCGTGTAGTGTGCAGTTAGTAGTGTACAGTGTGTAGTGTGCAGTTAGTAGTGTGCAGTTAGTAGTGTACATGGTGCAGTTAGTAGTGTACAGTGTGTAGTGTACAGTTAGTAGTGTACAGTGTGTAGTGTGCAGTTAGTAGTGTACAGTGTGTAGTGTGCAGTTAGTACTGTACAGTGTGTAGTGTGCAGTTAGTAGTGTACAGTGTGCAGTTAGTAGTGTACAGTGTGTGGTGTGCAGTTAGTAGTGTACAGTGTGTAGTGTGCAATTAGTAGTGTAGTGTGCAGCTAGTAGTGTGTAGTGTACATTGTGTAGTGTGTAGTAAGTAGTGTACAGTGTGTAGCAAGTAGTGCATAGTTTATAGTGTGCAGATAGCATTGGACAATTTATAGTATGCAGTGTGTAAGTTATCCTACAATGTTGTACACACTGTGTGTTAATAACTGAATAGGTAGAGTTTATAATAAGATATTATTCTCTTTGCTCTCAGTTTGTATAGGCAATATTAATTTCAATATATTGTCCTGATGTACTTGTACACCTTGCTCAGGGATATGATTCTTTGCCACGTCTGTTTAAACAACGGTAAGTGAATATGAGGTTTCCCATAATGCACTTGTTTTCCTGGTTTTTCACAGTTTTGTGTAATTTTTATATAAAAAACATTATTTAAAAGTTGTATTTAATATTTTTGTAAAAATAATTGATCAAATGTGTAAGTATATACCTGTTGGTAAGGGGTGAAAAGGTTTGCAAAGTTTAAATTAACATTTTAAATGTTTTTAAAAAGTTACCATAATCGTAACAAGCGTCTATTTTAGTTGGGTCTGTGCAGTCCAGCTATAATAAACTACTATAACTCTTCCTCTGTAAGTAATTAGTTGTGATATTCATGTAGTGACTGAGCAATCAGACATTTAAATGCCTGTTATATTTAACAAATATATTTTAAATTCTTTGTGCTGAGTAACAGACCTTCCCCCAACTGGTAATGGGCATTTCTGATAATTTTAATTTTACTGACTCAGATCTTTGAGTCTCGTTCAGCAAAATGAACGAATCTTTTTTTGAGTCATTTCGTTCAATTCAGAAAAATTTAAGTAAAATGACATGTTAAATAGCCCAACCCATCTAGTACTAATGAAAATGTTGATTACATTTGTAAAACTAAATAAAAATAAACTATAGGGTACTGCAACCAAAGCCAAATGATAAGAAACTGAAACGTTTAATTAATTGATTAGTTGTTGGGTCAGGCTATTGCAGTTTAACTCTGTTAGTTCACCTCACCTCCTGATCCGAGACATTCTTTCTTTTGCAACTTCATATTTATCACGTTTGTTCTCCGCCTCTCGTGTCTTCGAACTCCTCGAGACGTTAGTTGTCGACTCGTCTGTGTCTGACTCTGATCTGGGGCTGGACCATGAATGATTAGTTCATCTTTCGAGTCTCGAGTTCGGGTTTGAGTCTTTCGTTCTTCCTGTCAGTCCCATAGAGTCTATGCTGTCAGTAGCGGAAACAGAAAAGATTCGTTCTTTCGAGGCTTTCGGGTTTGACGTTTGAGTCATTCGTTCTTTAGTCACGTGTGACTTCTCACCGTATTGAACACTAGTTCACAACCTTTTTACTAACAAGCACGTAGTTATTTTTGTATTTTATTTTTATATTTTTTATATATAATTCTCAGTTAATATCAGACATAAACAAATATGGGAAATATATTGACTATTCAAGTCTAACATCACAAATTCAAGTCAATTAGACTATTACTCATTTTGAATCATATAGCACAAACACACACACACACACACACACACACACACACACACACACACACATATATATATATATATATATATATATATATATATATATATATATATATATATATATATATATAGATATATAGATAGATAGATAGATAGATAGATAGATAGATAGATATAGAAAGATATAGATATATGTGTGTGTGTGTGTGTGTGTGTGTGTGTGTGTGTGTGTGTGTGTGTGTGTGTGTGTGTGTGTGTGTGTGTGTATGTGTGTGTGTGTGTAATATGTTTTTGTATAGGTGCTATAGGCCTATAAGCTATGTTACAAAGGTTTAGGTAACATTTTTAAACTGATTTTTATTCATTAATAACACAAGGACAAAAAAAATAATATAACTCAATAGAGAAAAATAAAATACAGTTGATTCAAAACGAGTAATAGTCTAATTGACTTGAATTTGTGATGTTAGACTTGAATAGTCAATATATTTCCCATATTTGTTTATGTCTGATATTAACTGAGAATTATATATAAAAAATAAAATAAAAAATAAAAAAATAACTACGTGCTTGTTAGTAAAAAGGTTGTGAACTAGTGTTCAATACAGTGACAAGTCACGTGGCAAAAGAACGAATGACTCAAACGTCAAACCTGAAAGACTCGAAAGAACAAATCTTTTCTGTTTCCGCTACTGACAGCATAGACTCTATGGGACTGACAGGAAGAACGAAAGACTCAAACCCGAACTCGAGACTCGAGACTCGAAAGATGAACTAATCATTTTTGTTCTTTCCAGTACAGATTCAGCGTAATGCGCATGCGCGGTCAACACAAAATGAACGAATCACTCTCTGAGACAACTCGGTAGTCCCGAGTCATATTAAAGATTCGTTCAAAATGAACGAATCGTTCATGAACGACACATCACTACCGCCAACACTCCAGAGTAGGATCCTCAGTTACCAGTGATGGGAATAACGGCGTTACAGATAAACGGCGTTACTAACGGAAGAATTTTTTTCAGTAACGAGTAATCAAACGAATTACTGTTTCTCCCGTTACAACGCCGTTAGCGTTACTGAGGAAAAAAATGCCGCTTTAGTCGCTTTACTATAATTGAGCTCACTGAAGCGCTTTTCATCCGAACAGGCTCTCTGTCAGTCGGACCTGCAACGTGTGTGTGTGTGTGTGTGTGTGTGTGTGTGTGCGTGTGCGTGCGTGTTGGGGGTGGGTGGGGTGGTGCACATAACTGATGATGATTGGTGGGTGGGAGACAAGGTTGAAGTTGATAGGTTGAGTTCACACCTATTTTTTTCACGGTCTATGGTTCACACACACACACACACACACACACACCTATGACGCACACGCATATGCACATTCAGCGATGGTCCAACGACGTCAAAGGTAGCTTTCGCAAACTGGAAGTATAAGCGCTACTTTTCCCTCGTTGAGGTGAAAGTTAAGAATATTTATGTAACGTGCAACTTATGCCCAGGAGGAAAGAGTCTCTCCACATCGGTGGCAAGTGATTCTGAAGCGCCTCACATCATCATATGCCACAAAAATAGTGGCTAAAAACCCAGGTGATAACGTGAGCTCCACTACCAAAGGAAAGTATAGTACTGATAATATTTACACAATATTTACACTATAATAGGCCTACTGATAATATTTACAAGAATGCATTGAATTTGATAGGTGTCTCTCACATTGTCCCACAGCAACATTACAATAGCGTACATTAATGTACAATGTTTTATAATAATAATTGATTCTATTTAGTGTCCAATTCATTCATGTAACATATCTAATATTGGGGGCATCCAAGTTATTTGACATGTTTGAACATTTGAAAAAAAAAAAAAGTAACGCAGTAATTACTTTCCCTGGTAATTAGTTACTTTTATAATGATGTAACTCAGTTACTAACTCAGTTACTATTTGTAAGAAGTAACTAGTAACTATAACTAATTACTTTTTTAAAGTAACGTGCCCAACACTGTCAGTTACCCTGGAAAGGTAAGAAGTTATACATTCTGATACACCATCTTAAACTCATATATCCAATATCTAACCACTTGAGAAATATATAAATATTTTCCATCTCATAATTTGTTTTAACAGGGTTTAATCTATGTGTTAATTCAATCTCTGTTGGATTGGTTTCAGAATTGCATACTATGGTTAACGAAAATCATATGTACGGCATGTTTGGTGTCTACGAAGTTGAAATGTAAAGCTCTGAATGATGGGGTATATGATATGTCAATCCTTGTGCAACATATTATTATTACAAGAGTCTTTAATAGCACCTTCCTCTGCACTTGAATGGCCCACTGAAACAAAGGGCCATAAATCTCCAGAGGAGATTTTCCTGCTTGGACATCCCAACAATCTCATTGGTCAAGTCTACTTGAGGAGGTGGTGACCTCCTGCAGACTTCTTAAGGAGCAAGGCACTCATCCCTCCTCCTCTCTTCTCCTGCTAAAACGGACACGCTGTGGCTGTGGGCTCCCGCATGGCAGGCCTCACACACACCGAGCCAAAGGCCTCACAAGGCCATGGACCAGAAGGCCCAAACTCTGCATGCCATGTGCAACTTCCTCTATGGATTCGAAGCAACCACGCAAGCTCATCATCTCTTCTTCATCCAATGCAGAAGAACTTGATCGCCACGTCAAAGCCATCGGACGGAACCCACAAACTTTCTCCTGCGATTTCACTTCGGACGGTCTTCTACAGCTCAGGCTAAATGCAAGTAAAGTACGAAACAGAAATCTGTGTGTATTTAGTAACTGTAAACTCTTTGTTCAGACAAAGTTTATTAATGATGGTTCTTCACAAAGGTTCTAGATTTTCTGCATAACTTCATCCATCTTTTCTGACCCTTTTCCCTCCAACCACTTTAACCTTACCTCTTGTTATGTATACATTGTGTATGTCATGTTTGTCTTATATTAGTTATAGTCTTGTTCCGTGATTTAGTTATTAAAGTTTGTGCACAATATATGTTTGGTCCTGATTCCGTGCCTGCAAACATATTGTCCCTTTAATGATCGATCTTCGGGTTTGAGTCATTCGTTCATCAAGTCCCAGCCCCATAGGCAAGGCTATGCAGTCACCGGAAACGTTCGTTCGTTCTTTTTTCACGTGACCGCTTCCCCATTCAGTATCTCACAACATATACATTACAGTCGTATTATTGACTGCATGTTGTAATATATTTATTATTATAAAATCATCAGAAGATATGTGCAATAAACATTTGTTATGCCTCTCCGTTCTGAACAACCCAATGTGTCCAGGCTTCATATGAAAATTAATTATTATACTAGCTAAAAAACTGAACTAAACTAACATAAAAAACTACTCACTTGTTTGTAAGGAAGGTTGTGAATTAACCACAGACTGTAAAGGAATGAACTAATTTCTGTATCCAACACGGCTGTCACGTCACGTGACAAAAGAACGAGACTCGAGAGATGAACTGTTCCTGCATTCAGCCTATGGGGACTTGAACGAACAACTCGAACCTGAAGACACGAGAGATGAACTCATCTTTTCTGTTTCTGGTGACTGCATAGCCTTGCCTATGGGGCTGGGACTTGATGAATGAATGACTTGAGCGAGAAGACTCGAGAGATGAACTAATCTTTTCTGTTTCCTGTACAGAACATATGGGATGTTGTGCATGCACAGTCAACACAAAATGAACGAATCGCTCTCTGAGACAACCCGTTGTTCTCGAGTAATATTAAAGATTTGTTCAAAATGAACAACTCGTTCATGAACGACACATCACTAATTGCTTGTCAACTTGCATATTTGTCTTCTTGTCTACTTGAATGCTTGTGTGCATGTATATATATATTAAAGATCTATAAGAAAATGACAGTATGGATGAAAATTAAATAATAAAGATCTATAAGAAAATGACAATATGGTTATGAATCAATAAAGATTGATAAGAAAATGACAGGATGATAACATTTAAGTTATTTTACATTTTAATATTTCACAATATTACTCACAAATTCCCAGTTTTTAATTTACCATTCGGACGTTACACACACACACACACACACACACACACACACACACACACACACACACACACACACACACACACACACACACACACACACACACACACACACACACACACACACACACACACACACACACACACACACACACACACACACCTCTCCTTATGTTTTCACAGTGACAAAGATGGCCACATGTCTGCTGTGAGACAAACCCCTGCTCATCTGTTCATCCTGGAGAGAGACAACTGACTTCTTCAACCAAGATAAGTTCAACCGTTTTATATGCTAAACCAATCATTCAATTCACTGCAGTTTTTTACAATCACTTTGGCACTAATTTCAGAACCTTGACGTCATTTTTCAAAACTCTAGTCACAAAACGGTCATCACTTGTTACACAGGCTGTCCAATGTTCAAAACATTGCATTGTGCATTTATATCTTTGAAGAAATCTTGCACTTGCACAATCATTGGTTAAAAAAACAAATACTGTAGATCACCCCCACACAAGCAACCGACAGTTTCACTGTCTTTCTTCGTACAAAATAGATGATACATGTTTCATTATGGAACTACATGTAAAAACATCCCTGTAAAAGTACTGCAGTAGTAGAGAGAATACTGCAGACACTGTGGAATCATTGAAGAATCTGAAATATATTGATGAAAAACAATACAGTACAGTCACAACATAGGTTTATTTGAATCAAAATAGCCCACAACTAAATCACAACATTTCCTTACATACAATAATATAAAGGAGAGTTTAGCATCCAAGTGTGAATATAGAAACATTAGGATTTGTGCAGAATGAGAGAGGAGCAACTCTGCTTTCAGTTTCACTTTAAATATAGGCTGGTTTAATTCCTTTAGGCTTTAAATAAATACAGTTTGAAGGCTAATGAATGGCATTATGTGTGTTACATCTATATTTGTCCTTCTTGTTATGAATGTCGTTACATTTAAAGGATTTGTCAAGGAAACAGCCTAAAATAGCTGCATCATACAGTATTAGTAATAAAATGTGGCTGACACACATCAGTGTGATTGGGGTTTTCTCTCTCAGTAACTGAAGTCTTACCCAGTGCAGACTCAGGTGCGACTCTCGCCCAGCCTGTTGTCAGATCGTTGCAGTTTGTCCCGTGGTTCCCGTCTGTCCGTGTGCTTCTCCTGGGATTATACTCTTCGTTCCGGATTCCTGGATTCCGCCGGTTCGGTGTGCCCATTGCTTCCCTGCGTCACGGTGCTCTGTGATTCTTCATCCTGCCGCCCTGCCTTCTTCAGACTCGACCTGTTCTCCTGTGTGCAACAAACTTTCTCTGTGCTTTTGCATCTGTGACCCTGAGAGTAATAAATTACTGTTTTGAACTCACTATTGGATCTTCTGCTTTCTCTTGGGTTCTGGCTCGTGCTGGGACATACTTAAATCTGTACTTCTACTACAATGTTATTACAGTCTTACTTTTTTGAATAATTTACATTTTTTAAAGAAAAGAAATACAAGTTAAGGCTAAATAGTATGATGATACTACAGGACAAATACCTCTATAATAATTACCCTTGTAGGAATTAATGACAGACAAGAAGTGTAAATTCAAACATGCATATTTATTAGAAAAAGTCTCTCATTTCTCTTTCCGGTGCTTTTCAATGGCTTTTTTAATCTTTTAATTGGTTAACCTCTTCAGACGTTTTCATTCACAGCAGCCATTAGAAACAATCGCCTTGCGTGACCTCTTTGGGCCAGCGACTATTGGACTTCCGCCTGCGGTGCAGAGTCTTCCAACTCCCCTGGGTCATCCTGTCAGAGAAGATACAGGGAAACATCACATCATGACTTTACGTAAACATACACGCAACTTTCTAAAGCCAAATGGCGTGTTATCTGTACGCATTTTGAGATGTCGTGTGATTCCGCCTGTATGTGTACGGCGTGTGATTCCGCCTGTATGTCTACGCCGTGTGATTCCGCCTGTATGTGTTCGCCGTGTGATTCCGCCTGTATGTGTTCGCCGTGTGATTCCGCCTGTATGTGTACGCTGTGTGATTCCGCCTGTATGTGTTCGCCGTGTGATTCCGCCTGTATGTGTACGCTGTGTGATTCCGCCTGTATGTGTACGCTGTGTGATTCCGCCTGTATGTGTTCGCCGTGTGATTCCGCCTGTATGTGTTCGCCGTGTGATTCCGCCTGTATGTGTTCGCCGTGTGATTCCGCCTGTATGTGTACGGCATGTGATTCCGCCTGTATGTCTACGCCGTGTGATTCCGCCTGTATGTGTACGCTGTGTGATTCCGCCTGTATGTGTTCGCCGTGTGATTCCGCCTGTATGTGTACGGCATGTGATTCCGCCTGTATGTCTACGGCGTGTGATTCCGCCTGTATGTGTATGGCGTGTGATTCCGCCTGTATGTGTACGCCGTGTGATTCCGCCTGTACGTGTATGGCGTGTGATTCCGCCTGTATGTGTATGGCGTGTGATTCCGCCTGTATGTGTACGCCGTGTGATTCCGCCTGTATGTCTACGGCATGTGATTCCGCCTGTATGTGTACGCCGTGTGATTCCGCCTGTATGTGTACGCCGTGTGATTCCGCCTGTATGTGTATGGCGTGTGATTCCGCCTGTATGTGTACGCCGTGTGATTCCGCCTGTATGTGTAAGCCGTGTGATTCCGCCTGTATGTGTATGGCGTGTGATTCCGCCTGTATGTGTACGCCGTGTGATTCCGCCTGTATGTGTATGCCGTGTGATTCCGCCTGTATGTGTATGGCGTGTGATTCCGCCTGTATGTGTACGCCGTGTGATTCCACCTGTATGTGTATGGCGTGTGATTCCGCCTGTATGTGTATGGCGTGTGATTCCGCCTGTATGTGTACGGCATGTGATTCCGCCTGTATGTCTACGGCGTGTGATTCCGCCTGTATGTGTACGGCGTGTGATTCCGCCTGTATGTGTTCGCCGTGTGATTCCACCTGTATGTGTACGGCGTGTGATTCCGCCTGTATGTCTACGGCGTGTGATTCCGCCTGTATGTGTACGGCATGTGATTCCGCCTGTATGTCTACGTCGTGTGATTCCAGCTGTATGTGTACACTGTGTGATTCCGCCTGTATGTGTATGGCGTGTGATTCCGCCTGTATGTGTTCGCCGTGTGATTACGCCTGTATGTGTACGGCGTGTGATTCCGCCTGTATGTGTACGCCGTGTGATTCCGCCTGTATGTGTACGGCGTGTGATTCCGCCTGTATGTGTTCGCCGTGTGATTCCGCCTGTATATGTACGGCGTGTGATTCCGCCTGTATGTCTACGTCGTGTGATTCCAGCTGTATGTGTACTCTGTGTGATTCCGCCTGTATGTGTATGGCGTGTGATTCCGCCTGTATGTGTTCGCCGTGTGATTACGCCTGTATGTGTACGGCGTGTGATTCCGCCTGTATGTGTACGGCGTGTGATTCCGCCTGTATGTGTACAGCGTGTGATTCCGCCTGTATGTGTTCGCCTTGTGATTCCGCCTGTATATGTACGGCGTGTGATTCCGCCTGTATGTGTTCGCCGTGTGATTCCGCCTGTACGTGTTCGCCGTGTGATTCCGCCTGTATGTGTACGCCGTGTGATTCCTCCTGTATGTGTTCGCCGTGTGATTCCGCCTGTATGTGTACGCCGTGTGATTCCGCCTGTATGTGTTCGCCGTGTGATTCCGCCTGTATGTGTTCGCCGTGTGATTCCGCCTGTATGTGATCGGCGTGTGATTCCGCCTGTATGTGTACGCCGTGTGATTCCACCTGTAGGTGTACGCCGTGTGATTCCGCCTGTGTGTGTACGGCGTGTGATTCCGCCTGTATGTGTACGCCGTGTGATTCCACCTGTATGTCTACGCCGTGTGATTACGCCTGTATGTGTACGCGTGTGATTCCGCCTGTGTGTGTACGGCGTGTGATTCCACCTGTATGTGTACGGCGTGTGATTCCTCCTTTATGTGTACGCCGTGTGATTACGCCTGTATGTGTACGCATGTGATTCCGCCTGTATGTGTACGCGTGTGATTCCACCTGTATGTGTACGGCGTGTGATTCCTCCTTTATGTGTACGCCGTGTGATTACGCCTGTATGTGTACGCCGTGTGATTCCTCCTGTATGTGTACGCCGTGAGATTCCGCCTGTATGTGTACGCCGTGTGATTCCGCCTGTATGTGTACGCCGTGTGATTCCGCCTGTATGTCTACGCCGTGTGATTCCGCCTGTATGTGTACGCCGTGTGATTCAGCCTGTATGTGTTCGCCGTGTGATTCCGCCTGTATGTGTACGCCGTGTGATTCCGCCTATATGTCTACGCCATGTGATTCCGCCTGTATGTGTACGCCGTGTTATTCCGCCTGTATGTGTTCGGCGTGTGATTCAGCCTGTATGTGTACGCCGTGTGATTCCGCCTGTATGTGTACGCCGTGTGATTCCGCCTGTATGTGTACGCCGTGTGATTCCGCCTGTATGTCTACGCCGTGTGATTCCGCCTGTATGTGTACGCCGTGTGATTCCGCCTGTATGTGTACGCCGTGTGATTCCGCCTGTATGTGTACGCCGTGTGATTCCACCTGTATGTCTACGCCGTGTGATTACGCCTGTATGTGTACGCCGTGTGATTCAGCCTGTATGTGTACGCCGTGTGATTCCGCCTATATGTCTACGCCATGTGATTCCGCCTGTATGTGTACGCCGTGTTATTCCGCCTGTATGTGTTCGGCGTGTGATTCAGCCTGTATGTGTACGCCGTGTGATTCCGCCTGTATGTGTACGCCGTGTGATTCCGCCTGTATGTGTACGCCGTGTGATTCCGCCTGTATGTGTACGCCGTGTGATTCCGCCTGTATGTGTACGCCGTGTGATTCCGCCTGTATGTGTACGCCGTGTGATTCCGCCTGTATGTGTAAGCCGTGTGATTCCGCCTGTATGTCTACGCCGTGTGATTCCGCCTGTATGTGTACGCCGTGTGATTCCGCCTGTATGTGTTCGCTGTGTGATTCCGCCTGTATGTGTACGCCGTGTGATTCCGCCTGTATGTGTTCGCCGTGTGATTCCGCCTGTATGTGTACGCCGTGTGATTCCGCCTGTATGTGTTCGCCGTGTGATTCCGCCTGTATGTGTACGCCGTGTGATTCCACCTGTATGTGTAAGCCGAGTGATTCCGCCTGTATGTGTACGGCGTGTGATTCCGCCTGTATGTGTTCGCCATGTGATTCCACCTGTATGTGTAAGCCGAGTGATTCCACCTGTATGTCTACGGCGTGTGATTCCGCCTGTATGTGTACGCCGTGTGATTCCGCCTGTATGTGTACGCCGTGTGATTCCGCGGGTATGTCTACGCCGTGTGATTCCGTGTGTGTGTGTGTGTGTGTGTGATGGGTAGGTTTAGGGGTAGGGGCAGTGTAGGGGGATAGAATGAAACGGCGTTGATAAACATTGTTGGGGAAAGTTACTTTGAAAAGTAATGCATTAAAATATTGTGTTACTCCCTTAAAAAGTAACTAACTGAGTTACTTAGTTACTTTTTTAAGAAAAGTAATGCGTTACGTTACTTTTGCGTTACTTTTTCTCACCTGGGCTGGGCTCTTTTTTGTTTTTAACAAAAAAGTTATATTTTTTTAAAGACCTCTTCATACCAAAATTGAAATAATAAGCCCCAGGCTGAGGTAAAAATGCAAATTGATGCATGACCAGTAGAGGGCGCAGCTCTGCTGCCATTCTGGATAATGGTAGAATAGGATGCAGGAGAAAAAAGTTTTACCAATAAAAACAAAAAATCTAGTAATTTTCATCATCAAAGGTCGATTAAATGCATAAAAATAGTTTTATTTAACATTTAATTATTGGAGGTTTGCATTGTATTCTGATTTTGCATTTGACTGATTTTATTCATGTTGAGGAGTACAGAATCTTTATTGTGCAAGTGAGATAAATAAATGCTCACATTTAGTCTAGAACTACAATAACCATCATGTTTACACATAACGCCTCTGCACTTATTTTTCTGAACATGGGGGCAGGAGAGCGGTCAGTCAAATTAATGTGAAAAGTAACTTGCGTTACTTTTTTGAAAAAGTAATGCGTTACTTTACTAGTTACTTGGAAAAAGTAATATTATTACGTAACTCAAGTTCCTTGTAATGCGTTACCCCCAACACAGTTGATAAACACGCTAAAAAGCGATTATGCGTCTTGATAGCACGCCAAAATGGCATAGCGAACTGGCGTGTCATACATACGCTATTTCATGAGATCAGTCTGCACAGAGAGAGGAATTGTTCATTATTGGGAAAATACATTCAACACTGTAGTGTCCATCTCAGTGTTACAGGATATCAGTTTACCTGGTCTGACTCCAGAGTGGTGCTTTCGGACGTCAGGTCCGAGGAAGAGACTGGTGCAGCACGCTTGCGCGGGTGAGATGCCTTCGTCACGGGGCGCTTTCTCTTCACAGATGTTGGTGTCTCTTCACCGTTCACTACCGCCTGGAGCCACATGCGGTGCTCTATGGCCTGTTCTACTGTAAGATTACTCGCATAAAACTTATCCGCAGTGCGGACATTGAGGCACATGAATATGTGCATCTTTCGGCAGTCGTCTGAGGAGTGGGTGACCTTTGCCTAGAAATACAGAGGTAGAGAGAAAACAGAGGAAATTGGTAAGATAACACATCCCACAATGCTGACAGACATATGGAGAAGACACGTACGTGGCGGGCGATGGAGCTTCGGAGGTCTGTGAATGATGGGCAGCCGGGCAGCCCCATGTCCTTCCATGCCTCTTGAAAATAATTGTTTAGATTCTTGCATGGGTTGGGCTTGGACGTGAAGAAGAAATACATGGCATTCTTCCCACCCGGCAGTTTGTCTTTTATTTTTAACAAACGTTGTGCCCACTTGTACTCATCGTGACTGAGCACGATCTGGGCTGGTCCAAAAGTTTTATTAGTCCTGTGACTGGATACCTGATCACACAAAAAAAAAACCGGGACGTGCATTAAGGGGTCATATTTCATACTTACAGTGGTTTAGTTAGGTAAAAACTACAATTCATCACACAGGGAGCACAATTTACCACACTGATGTGCAGTGCAGCTATTCATTTAGGCCTCATTGCCATAAACCCAGCTGTCCACAGACTGCTTGCAGCGGTCCTGTCAGATAAGTGGCAGATGGGACTTCATGGGGTTAAGTCCCAGCTGTAACATATTTAACAGGGTCCCTGTAGGCTGTCGGTGGACAGTAATTAACGACAATGTGTTTGGAGCTGCTCACAGAGTTATCGGTCTTATGGGATATAGTTCATTCAGCAGTTCTACTACTAGAAGGATGTGAAACACTCACTTTAATAACATGTAGGCCTACTGTTTCAGATGTTGCTCTCCGAGCACCCTCCACCTCCTGGATTGTCATATTTGTGTAGACACCACCGCTGTGTCCATAAAAGGAGGCCAGGAAAGCCGAGAAGTGGCCGTAAAACCTCCATAGGTTTTTCTGTGATGGGCCACTCTCCAGGGCGGCTTAATACAAAAGAACAAAACAAAACAAAGAGTATAATCTCAGCCATTTAAAATGTATTTTACGGTTAACACCATGAGAGTACATTCATTTGAAATGTTTAAAAAAAGGTACTCAGGATTTCAGGGATTCTGTTTCTGGAAAGCTCCCGGCACTTGAGAAGGGTGGCCTTGGGAATGACTCTCTCCTCCTTCATGGCCCTGTCCGTCACCTGGTGCATAGCCACGCCCCTCTGCATTGACTTTAAGACCTGCTGCATCTCCTGCCAAAGCCCGATCAATACTTGTTTGGTAAGGCGGCAGGATTTTGGAGGGGTTTCTATTATGTAATCCATAAACTGGGCTACGTTTTGTGCGTAGTGCCGGACAGTCGTTTCTTTCATGGGCGCCTGCCGGAGAGAGGAGATCCACCTGCACACAGACAAACACAAGCCAAATTAAAGCTGCAAGCAGCATCGGGGTTCAAGCAGTTTAAGGCCTTTAAGCACAAATGCATACAAATATATTGTGTTTTATTTAGCAAGCATGTAACCCCTCAGAAAACTTAGGAAACCAAAAGTAATTTATAAAAGATCATATAAGAGATTCAGTAAAGAATAATTTTGTCCAAATGTATTCCAGATGCATTTTGTCCAATTAATGTATGTTGGATTGATGTTTATAAGGAAGATCATCCTGATAATGCATTGTCAGCATTTGATGGATTATTTAACCCTTTGGTGGACAAACACGCACCTATGGAAAAATGTACAGTGAAGAATGTTGGGCAACATGGACTGAGAATGAGTTGAGAGAGATGAGGCAAAGGGTACAGCCAACAGAACGTCTCGGTTACGGATGTAACCCTCGTTCCCTGAGGAGGGAACGGAGACGTAACGTTAGTGACTAACGAATGGGGGTTTTGCTTAAAAGCCTATCATCTTCGAGATCTTAGAAAATGCCCAATGGCAGTGCCAATGCCATGGGCATGCGGAATTTGCATACGTAACTCCGCCCCACTGCGTGGGTATAAATAGGAAGTACGTGGCAATATCGCATTACGTTACCTGCTGAGGAGCCAAGACTGAACTCCCGTTCCAGCAAGCAACACAGCGGATGTGGCAAAGGGACGTTACGTCTCCGTTCCCTCATCAGGGAACAAGGGTTACATCCGTAACCAAGACGTTCCCTTTCGTTCAGTCACTACGACGTAACGTTAGTGACTAACGAATGGGGGTCCCAATTAGGGATGGGCGATATGGACTTAAAAATTTATCCCGATATTTTCTAGTATTTATTGCGATAACGATATCAATGACGACAAATGTAGTATCATTCCCCATATTTTTGGATACAAGTGAGAGCTGCATGCATTCTTGAGAGTCTCAGAAAAACAAACAATGATCTAAAGTAAAATGTACCTGTCATCAAATAGGCTCCTATAATACATAATATATTATATAAATATATATATATATATTTTTTATGTAAAATTCCACACCAGCCTTTTCAGAAATGGAAAAGTTGCAGATATAATTGTCTTCTGTAAAAGTGCAGGTAATGTTTAAATAGTGCAACTGTGCTGAAAAACATCACACAATACAAACAATAATAATTAAAATCAATGACAAGTTTTAAATGTAAACCGATTACGTATTTATTCATACACTCATGGGGCAAGCGAACGGCTTTTGAAGCAGGTCGGCTGAGCGCGCATGTAAGTTTGAACATATTCTTTAGTCCTGTTGCACGACTCAAATTAGTAGCTGGATTCTCCTACTAATATTATATTTCGTTCTGTATGGTTTTTAGCATTTTTATTACTGCCATAGCAAATTGCAAAATTGCATTTGAATAAGATTTGACTCTGTTATTACCGAGAGAGCTTTGCACTTAAGTTGCCTATATCCAGGCATAAATTGGTATTGATTTAAAGCCATTCACGGCCTATCATCTGCGCGTTGAAGTGTAATTATCTGAGCCAGCTGATCTCACTCAGCAACGAATAGGTTCTATTTAACGAGCGTTCCATAGCTGGTGCGGAAGCGTCAGCGGGAGCGTTCAGCCCGCGTTTCAGCCTCCGCAAGTGAAGACCGACGCGGGTAAAGACATCTGTATTCGACTCTTCCTCTGCGCGACTCCTCCGAGGCAACGACTCCGATAAGGCACCTAGTTATCTTCATTCTTCTCCTTTCATCTTCCTTTCCTCTCTCTAACCATGTGCGTCCACTCCATCCCCGTTATCTCGCAACCACGCCCCACTATTACACGTAGACGTAGACGGCACCGTAACACTGCTAATCTACGTCCGGTTCCCTCCTCCTCTAATGCCCCTCCGTCTCTTTCTTTTTCTGTGGGGCTATGGAATTGTCAGTCAGCTGTCAATAAAGCTGACTTCATTCCTGCCTTTGCCACTCAATCCGCTCTCAAAATCCTGGCCTTGACTGAGACCTGGATCCGTCCAGAAGACTCACCAACACCTGCTGCTCTCTCTAATAACTTCTCTTTCTCCCACACCCCTCGCCAGACTGGGAGGGGTGGGGGCACGGGTCTTCTCATTTCTAACAATTGGAAATATTCATCTCACACAGCTCTTTGCAATAACAACACATTTGAATATCATGCTATAACGCTTACAACTCCCACTAAAATACATATTGCAGTCATTTACCGCCCCCCAGGTCCACTGACCACCTTTGTCCATGAACTAGATGTTCTGCTGTCCTCATTTCCAGAGGATGGCTGCCCACTCATAGTACTCGGCGACTTCAACATTCACCTGGACAAATCCTATGCTTCAGATTTCCACACCCTCCTAGCTTCATTCGATCTCAAACGCCTCATCACTTCACATACCCACAAATCTGGTAACCATCTGGACCTCATTTACACACGCAGCTGCTCTACTGACAGCATTTTGGTCAAACCTCTACACATCTCAGATCACTTTTTCATCACATTTAATCTTCAACTTACTACTCACACACCACCAGTTCCTCCACCAGTTACTTTCAGGCGAAACCTGCGCTCACTCTCTCCTTCTCATCTCTCCTCTGCTCTGTCATCCTCCCTTCCCTCATCCACACAATTCTCTTCTATGGACGTTAACACTGCAACTGACACTTTATGCTCCACTTTAACTTCATGTCTAGACAATATCTGCCCCCTTTCTTTTAGGCCAGCACGAGCTACTCCCTCTAACCCTTGGTTATCGGATGTTATTCATGAACACCGGACGATACTCAGGGCAGCAGAGAGGAAATGGCATAAATCAAATCACCCATCTGATCTAGCTAAGTATCAATCTTTGCTCTCATCCTTCTCAGATGAAGTACATTCAGCTAAATCTTCTTATTTCCAAAACAAAATCAGCAGCACCTCAAACTCACGCACATTATTCAGAACATTCAACTCTCTGCTCTGTCCTCCTCCACCACCTCCCACTAGGGCTGCTCGATTATGGAAAAAATCATAATCACGATTATTTTGGTCAATATTGAAATCACGATTATGTAACACGATTATTTCACATGACTTTGGGAATGTGTTGTATTTATTAAAAATACACCTTTCAACAATTCAATTGAAATTGTAACATTTGTTGTACTTTTTGAACTATTAAAATAAATAATATAACATATATTCAAATCAAAGTATAAAAGTATTCACGTAAAAATGATAATCACAAATAAATAAGATCAACAATATGGTTCGGCTAGATATGCTTTTCAGGTACGTCTAACATTAGTTTTCAGGTACAGAAATGTCTCAAATGTAAAATAACATTGCATATTTGAGTGCATAAATTAAAGATGAATCCTATTAAACTTACAAAAGCTATTCAATCCGGATCGGATATGCGTCGTCTTTATCGACTGTATAAAGTTCACTTAAGGCATATACAGACTATGTCTGCTAGGATACTCATCAAGATGGACGTTGACATACGTTTTGTGTGAGTTTGTCCGTTCAAGAGCAAGACTTGAAAGAGAACTCAGTATTTGCGCGCTGAGAGACGTGTGCGCGCTCTCGGATGAGCGCACAGAGATACATTTCCTCACAGCGCGCGCGGCTTCTCATTCGCGTCTTCTGGCACTAAACCCGGGTGATGACGGTGAAAACGACTGGTCATATTCAAACATACGGCAGCACTCGCATGCATTGAACAAAGTTTACAAAGAGAGAATTATTTGAAAAATATGAGGGGAAAAAAGGACGTTTACACGGCACCCCTGCTCTCGTCAGTTTTTGTTTCTTTATTAGATTGTCATAGGTCACTCTGTTTAATTTTCAAGTGGTTAAACAAATTCGTGGTGTTCCCTTGCGTTGCAGCCACCACCATGTAGCAAATCTTGCACGTAGCATGTTTCTGCTCGTCGTCTGATTGCTCAAATCCAAACTGTTCCCAGACAACGGAGTTGGTTTTGCCTTTTTTGCTCACCAAACGCTGCTGTAACTGCCCTCCTTCTGCCATCTTTACTCGCGCCGAGTTTTTAAATTCCAGCGGATGATATGCACACGAGACTCCCGATCTGAGAAAGTTTGTGGCTTCGGGAGGGGCGGATGAGCGCGTGCGCGTTTCATTCAGAACGCAAGGCAAAATAATCGTTTTTTCTCGATTGTACTATTTTGGTGATCGTTGGGAGGCAAAATCGAAATCGAAATCCGATTAATTGCACAGCCCTACCTCCCACCACCTCCCTATCTCCAGACGACTTTGCACAATTCTTCACAAACAAAACTAATACTATCAGCAATCAGTTCTCACCCCCGCGCACTGTCGATTTTAGATCAGCCACTTCCACGACCGAACATACTCTCTCCTCATTTTCCACACTCACTGAGGCCGAAGTATCTAAACTTCTCCTCTCCAGCCATCCTACCACCTGTTCTCTCGATCCCATTCCCTCGCACCTCCTTCAAGCCATCTCTCCTACTCTCCTTCCTGCACTCACACACATCATCAACACATCGCTCTGCACTGGCACTTTCCCTACCACTTTCAAGCAGGCTCGGGTAACTCCACTGCTTAAGAAACCCACTTTAAACGCATCACTCATAGATAACTACAGACCTGTCTCTCTCCTGCCATTCATAGCAAAAACTCTTTAACGAGTTGTTTTCAACCAGGTTTCATCCTTCCTCTCACAGAATAATCAGCTGGCACTAACCAATCCGGTTTCAAAAGGGGCCACTCCACAGAGACTGCACTACTGTCGGTCACTGAAGCCCTGCGGATAGCTAAAGCTGAGTCCAAATCATCAGTCCTCGTCCTCCTTGATCTATCTGCTGCCTTTGACACGGTCAATCATCAGATTTCTCTGTCCACCCTCTCATCACTGGGCATCACAGGGACTCCGCTCCATTGGTTTGAATCTTATCTCACAGGTAGGTCCTTCAAGGTTGCCTGGAGAGGAGAGGAATCCCAAGCGCATCAACTGACCACGGGGGTTCCTCAGGGCTCAGTGCTTGGACCTCTCCTTTTCTCCATTTACACTACTTCATTAGGTCCCATCATACAGGCACATGGCTTCTCATATCACTGCTATGCTGATGACACTCAGCTCTACCTTTCATTCCAACCAGACGACCCCACAGTAGCTGCACGAATCTCCAGCTGTCTGTCTGACATCTCTGCATGGATGAGTAAAAATCACCTACAGCTCAACCTGGCAAAGACTCTTTCCCGCCAGTCCCACTATGCAACATGACTTCACCATCCAGCTAGGTACATCCCTGATCTCCCCTTCAAAATCAGTCAGAAATCTTGGAGTTACATTTGATGACCAGTTGTCCTTCAGAGAACACATTGCTAAGACAGCTCGCTCATGCAGGTTTGCGCTCTACAACATCAGGAAGATCAGACCGTTCCTAACAGAACACGCAACACAGCTTCTTGTCCAGGCCCTGGTTATTTCTAGACTTGACTACTGCAATGCGCTTCTGGCTGGACTCCCCTCTTGTGCGATCCAAACACTTCGAATGATCCAGAATGCAGCGGCACGTCTGGTCTTCAATGAGCCCAAAAGGACCCACGTCACACCACTCTTCATCTCTCTGCACTGGCTACCACTCGCTGCTCGCATCAAGTTTAAGGCGCTGACGCTTGCCTACAGATCCACCACGCGCTCAGCTCCTACATACTTTGACTCGATTCTACAAATCCACACCCCCACCAGAAGCCTTCGTTCAGCTAAGGAGCGAAGGCTTGTGGTACCATCACAGAGAGGCAAAAAATCCCTTTCCAGAACATTTTCATTCAACGTTCCCAGCTGGTGGAACGATCTGCCCACCGCCATCCGAAATGCTGATTTGTTGACAACATTCAAAAGTCAACTAAAAACTCATCTCTTCCATGAGCACTTAACCTCTTAATATAAAAAAGAGCACCCGAGACCCCGGAGTAGCAGAAATATCTAGTTCATAGAACCTGACAAAAGTATGCGGCGAGGACCACCCCGCCGCATCACACACCTCCTGCAGGGAGGCCCCTGCCAAGAGAGCTTGAGAAGCAGCCATACTCCTAGTGGAGTGGGACCGAACAGCCAAAGGAGAGGGCTGTCCGGCCGCCACATAAGCCAGTGAGATAGCCTCGACTACCCACTTGCTCATCCTCTGCTTTGACACCGGACCCCCACGGGATGGAGGTCCGTAGCAAACAAATAACTGATCAGTTTTCCTCCACAGGAAGGCTCTGTGGACATAGGCGTCTAAAGCGCGAACGGGACAAAGCAGATTTAACTTTTCCTGGTCTGACGTCGTAAAGGGGGGAGGACAGAAGGCCTGGAGCACAATAGGTCTCACAGGATTAGTGAGGACCTTAGGAATATACCCGGGCCTCGGAGAGAGAAAGGCCTTAGCCATACCCGGGGCAAACTCCAAGCACGAGGGTGCAACAGAGAGGGCTTGCAAGTCCCCAATTCTTTTAAGAGAAGAAATAGCAAGAAGAAAAATAGTTTTGAAAGTGAGAAACTTCTCAGAAACTTCCTCAAGCGGCTCGAAGGGAGCCTCGGAAAGGCCTTGAAGGACGATAGATAAGTCCCAGGCCGGCACCCTGGTGCGTGTCACAGGTCTCAGTCTCAAGGTTCCACGGAGGAAACGGGTTACTAGCGGGTGTCGCCCTAATGAAACTCCACTCAAAGGAGTGTGGTAAGCTGCTATGGCCGCCACGTACACCTTTAGTGTGGAGGGGGCTAACCCAGCAGAGAATCTCTCCTGCAGGAACTCCAGCACCACGCTCGCAGGGCAGTTAACTGGATCCCGCAGGCGATCTCGACACCATAGGGTGAAGAGTCTCCACTTTAGGTAGTAAAGTTACCTCGTAGAAGGAGCTCTGGAGTGTAGAATGGTCTCAACAACCTCAGTCGAGAGACCGGAACTTATGAGCTGGGCCCCCTCAGAGGCCAAGCCCACAGTTTCCACAACTCCGGGCGGGGGTGAACAAAAACTCCGCCCGCCTGAGAGAGAAGGTCCCTCCTGAATGGAATCTCCAGGGGAGAGCCGTCGAGGAGAGACACCAGATCCGAGAACCATACCCGGCCCGGCCAGAACGGGGCTACTAGAAGGAGACGGGCCCCGTCCCGGCGCACTCTCTCTAGAACTCCCGGAAGCAGAGCGATCGGGGGGAAAGCGTACAGGGGCAGCCTCGGCCACTCCTGTACCATCGCATCCAGTCCGAGAGGAGCTGGAGGCGACAGGGAGAACCACAGATGACAATGAGAGTTCTCGTGAGTGGCGAACAGGTCCACTTGGGCCCTGCCAAACTTCTCCCAAAGGAGCTCCACCACATCGGTGTGGAGTCTCCACTCCCCGGGCCTTGGCCCCTGCCTCGACAGGATGTCTGCTTCCACGTTCAACCGCCCAGGAATGTACATAGCCCTGACTGACAGCAATTTTCCCTGAGCCCAGAGGAGGATAAGGCGCGCCAGCTTGTATAAGCGACGGGACCTCAAACCCCCCTGATGGTTGATGTAGGAGACCACCGATGTGCTGTCTGTGCGCACAAGCACATGATGGCCCCTGAGATGCGGCAGGAAGTGCTTCAGAGCCTGAAACACCACCAACATTTCTAGGCAATTTATATGCCACAAACGCTGGTGCTCCTGCCACAGACCCTGGGCCGAGCGACCACTCATGGTCGCCCCCCAGCCCGTCAGGGAGGCATCCGTGGTCAGAGAAGTACGCTGACACGGTGCCCCCAGCGACGGGCCCTGGGTCAGGAACTTGGGGTCCTTCCACATAACCAAGGTGCGGAGACACCGCTGCGTTGCCTTGATTACGCGAAAGGGGTTCCCCCTCGGGGAGAAACCCCTGGTCTTGAGCCACCACTGTAGCGGCCTCATGAACAGCAGGCCCGAAGGAATAACGTTAGACGCGGCTGCCATCAGACCCAACAGTCTCTGAAACTGCTTCACAGTGAGCGGCTGGTCTAGCTTCACCCCTTTTACGGCTGAGAGGATCGACCCCACGCGAGGCTCCGACAGACGAGCCTGCATAGCGACCGAATCCCAACTCACGCCGAGATAAGTGATCTTCTGCACAGGAGAAAGAACACTCTTCTTGGAGTTGAGCCTCAGCCCCAGCCTCCTCATATGTGCGAGAACAACATCTCGATGCTGAACCGCAAGACGCGCTGACTGAGCTAGTATCAGCCAGTCGTCGATGTAATTGAGAATGCGGATCCCCTGCAAACGCAAGGGGACCAGAGCAGCGTCCACACACTTCGTGAACGTGCGGGGTGAAAGGGCTAAACCGAAAGGAAGCACTCGATATTGGTACGCTTCTCCCCTGAAAGCGAACCTCAGGAACTTCCTGTGCTGCGGAAGGATGGAGATATGGAAATATGCATCTTTGAGATCTATCGTGACAAACCAGTCCTCGGACCTGATCTGAGACACGATCTGTTTGAGTGTCAGCATCCTGAACTTGAGCTTTGCCACGGCTCGGTTCAGGACGCGAAGATCCAAGATGGGGCGCAGCCCACCATCCTTCTTTGGCACTATGAAGTACCCGCTGTAAAAGCCTGACTCCCTGTCCGGGGGGGGGGCCCTCTCTATAGCCCCCTTTTGCAGCAGAGTCTGTACTTCTTGAGTCATCATCAGAGCCTGCACCGGGTCCACCACAGTGGAGAGGACCCCGTTGAACCTGGGGGGACAGCATCTGAACTGAATCGCGTACCCCAACTTTACGCATCGCAGGACCCAACGAGATATGTGAGGCAGATTTTCCCACTCTGACACAAAATCTACTAAGGGAACCAGCCTCTCGAGGCTGGTCTCTGATGTACTCTGCACCGCGAGTGCAGCGCCCTGAAGCGGTGAACCGGCAGGGAACGACTGACTCGACGGCATAATTCTCCTCCGAAGAGGGTGCGGGCCATCCTCGGATGACCCGCGGGGCCCCTCCGCGCCCAGGCACTCGGGCGGGGTTGGCGGACTGACCCCGTGAGGGTACCGCGGACACACGGGTACCGTGTACAGCGGTAAGCACCGTGCGCCCGCGGAGGGGATCACCCTCACTGTCCTGGGCCCAGAGGCGTCAGGACTTCTTTGACGCAGCCTTCCTCGCCACAATGACTGTCCTCAGATCAGCCCTGGGGTTAGAAGGCTGCGCCTGTGAGCGCCGCGCACCCGACGACCCTTTCTGCGGGGGTGTACGAGTGGCGACACTCACTCTCTGCTGCGCCCTGTGTGAGGAGCTCGTACTCGGCATCTGCTGCTCCCGCCCAGCAGCAGACGAGACCTGGGGCTTACGGGGAAGGAACTGCTTGAGCGCCGCTGCCTGTTTTTTCGCCTCCAGGAACCTGTCAGTAACCGTGGTGACAGCGTCACCGAACAGGCCCTCCGGAGACAGCGGCTCATCAAGCAAAAAGCTCTTGTCCCTTTCCTTGATGTCCGTAAGATTCAGCCATAAATGCCTCTCCGTGGCCACCAGGGCTGTCATAGAACGGCCGACGCATCGGGCCGTCTCCTTGGTGGCACGGAGAGCGAGATCGGCAGTCGATCGAAGTTCATTAATAGTATCGACTCCGATCTCGTGGCTATCCCCCAGGTCCCTTAGCAGATCAGCCTGATATGCCTGCACAATAGACATCGTGTGCAGACACGCGGCGGCTTGACCTGCTGCCGAGTATGCTTTGCCCACAAAAGATGATGTCACTTTAAGAGGTTTTGTGGGCAAAGTCGGAGCCTTTACGGTCGACGCAGACTCGGGTGACAGATGGCAGACTCCTTCGAGGAGGCTGAACAGAGCGCGCGGGGAGAAAGCGCTCGTCGAGTCTGCTTTTTACGGCAGCTCGCTCATGATGTTCATGTGGCCAGTCAATGTGTAAACTGGCCACCGCTCTGCTCAGCACCTCCATGAGCTCATCACTTGCAGGGGACTGAAGTGACGAGTCTCCACCCCCTGCATCGATGCTACAGACATCAACCTCCTCGGAGGAAGATAGCTGCAGCATCGCGGCCGCTCCCCGGGCGGGAGAAGCCGCAGAGCGGGCTCCCGATCCCAGAGAGGCAGCGCTGGATCTGGCGGGTGAAGGAAGAGATAGGGCGGGGCCCGTCTCCATCCCCTCCGTCAGATCCTTTTGCGAACCCCACGACATGAGTCGCCGCTGAGCCTCAGCAGCAGCGGGACCCGTGCCGTGGGGAGCGCTAGCCGGGACGCCCTCCTCAAAGAGCGCCCGGCGGGATCGCAGCACGCGAAGAGGCAGCGCCTCACAATGCTCGCAGCCGGCACCCTCGAGTGCCGACTGCGCGTGCTGCTCACCCAAACAAACAACACACATCAAGTGTGTATCCCCGCTCGTGATGTAGCGAGAGCAGGGAGGAACACACTGTCTGTAACGCTGTTCGCTCGTCATTTTCTCTCCACCAGTCGGGGCGTTATGGCAGAGTGGCCCGACGGAAGCCTCTCCTCAGTGTAAGACACATGAAAGCCCGCATGGAGTTTACTAAAAAACACCTGAAGGCTGCGCATGCGTTTGGCAGACCAGGCTTCTGGATGCACGCGGTGTTGTTGACAGTCACAGTGGATGACAGGCTTAGAGGATTGGAGTGGAGTGGAGCGAGAAAAATGAGCGATAGTGAAGAAAAAATTCAGTGCTCACGACCAGCTCAGAGAACACAGATATCGTTGACAAGACAGGTCACTCAACTTCTTTGGTTTGGAGTTATTTTGGCTATTTGCAATCCGACATAAAACAGAGTGACAGTCACTGCTTATAGGTTCACCACATGGTAATATAATTATTCAATTATCTTGCTTTTTCGAAGTTCTTCCATATAGCATTGAGCCCAACACAGCGCTAAATCTACATTAGCCTAATATCAGTTCACGCATAGGCTAACTATAATCACTAAACATCGGACTTATGGAAAAATACATCGGTATCATAATTTTTTTGTCTTTGGAGATTTATTAATAACTCAGCATCGCCTGAAATAAAATCATTTAATCCGATAAAGGGTAACTAAACCCTAAACCAACTTTTTTTAGTTAATGATCTGTAATACTGGGGCTTTATTAGTGCTGTTCATTGATTCGAGTAAATGTTTTTACATTTGGGTATAAAGTGTTTTAATTCTATAAAATATGGTGTAAAACCGCCAAAGTGCTGCCCTCTTAAGGTTGAACGATGGCTACTGCAGTTGAATTTTCCTATTGGACGTACATCATGACGTAGGATGGTACCTCCAACGGCTCACTATCCGCGCCCCTAGCACGAGCTCACCACGCCCTCACCACGCCCTCATGTGTTCCCCAATCACATGATGAGAACGGCTTCACTCCAGTACCTCATGTTACATGAAGTAGAAACATTATGAATGAAACTCACTTGACACTTGCTTTAACATTGTAATGAAGAAAATACGGTTAAATAATGCAGTTGTCAGTACACGTCAGGCTTTTCTTGCGATATTATTGCCGCCCGTCATGTGTACAGATAATTTTCAGGGTTTTTCCTGCATAGAGAATTATGAGGCAGCCGCCGAAAATTTCGTGCCGCCTCCGTCTGTCGACAAAACTCAAGACAGGCAGTCTCTTGCTCAGATTAGGCATGTCGTGATAGTTAAATAATCATCAGAAATATATATTGTCACATTATCCTTCAGCAATCATTATTAGAATATTATGATTTGCTAGTACAAAGTCATCTAAAGCCATTCCATAGCTGAATGTCTTTCCTCCGCTGTAGCTGTCAATCATTCTCCGTTCAGCATTCAAACTGCGCGTCGCGTCGCGGTTACAGTCAGCAGCAGCAGCACAGTAAAGCTCAATCCAAGAGGATATATTCCCGTTATAATACTTGATATGTAGATCAAATAATTTATCTTCCTAGAGTTTATCTAATTTAGCGGTTTCTGAACGTTGTTGTGCTCGCTACCCGGGTGACAACACAAGGACTATTAATCAGCATCACACGCACAATAACCAGAATTTAAAACTGTGAAGAAACAAATAATCAGTGAACCTTTGGACAGATATACATAGTAGACTAGGATTTGTGCTATCATATATTTGTTGTCCCTTTAGTAGAGCTGCACATTACGTTTACAATAAACTATAAATCTAGTAATTTTATATTATTTGTGTAGGCCCATATAATTATTTACATTCATATATAAATATAAATTAAAATTTAATATAAATTGTTTTTCATGTATTTAATAAGAACACAAAGTAATGTGTACCTTTTCATTAACATGTCTAGATTTTATCAAATTAGTCCAAAGATTTTTTTTCAAGAATTACTTTTTGTAATTGCAATTGTTTTAACTGTCCACTAACCTAATTTAATATATATTTTTGTCATAGCTTATGATTATATATTTGTATTCATTTATTGTTTTTTCTATAATGAGTGTGTACTTAGTGGATTCTGGATTGTGTTTAACAAATAAAAGAGTGACCATTAGTTCCAAAAACACAGATGTATAGATATTCTATAATCTATAGTGATGTAGAAATATATGAATCATACATTTATAACCCTTTTATTTTGCCAGTTTGTTGTGCTTGTTTCAGTTATTTACTGAATTGGATATATATTTAAATATTTAAAGGTGTTAGCTGTAATCTTACACTGCAAAGTGATAATTTAAAAGGGATAAAATTCATAATTATTTAATGATCGAAGCACACAAAAAATTTATAACAAAGCCCTAAAACTGAATATTTATTGGCAAAATCGCGAGCCGCGGGTCGGCTGAGCCAAGCAGGATTTGACCACCTCCGCCTCATTTTGAGCCAGGAAAAACCCTGATTTTCATACATGAGCAGTGTTGCCACAGTTACTTTGAAAAAGTAACTTAGTTACTTTACAGATTACTTGATTTTAAAAGTAACTAAGTTACTTTACAGATTACTTGATTTTAAAAGTAACTAAGTTAGATTACAAGTTACTTTATTAGTTACATTCATCAGTTGCCAACAACACCTCTGCAGCCTCAACATAAAAATGACAACCGTTTTTGCCAACACTAAACATAAAACACTAAACATAAAACCCTAAACATGTTAATGAAAAGGTACAAATTGCTTTGTGTTCTTATTAAATACATTTATGAAAAACATTTTTAATTTATATATGAATGTAAATAATGATATGGGCCTACACAAATAATATAAAATTACAAGATTTATATTTTATTGTAAACGTAATGTGCAGCTCTGTAAAGGGACAACAAATATATGATCGATCCGTGAGAACAATATATTTTTTAATAATCTTTAAGTGCACAAAACTATGAAAATATATGAAACGCTTCAAAACAGAGCGGCAACAAAGCGCTTATGCGCATCCCGGGTGCAGAATGATGCGCTTAAAGCAACATGGAGTCAGAGGGCGCAGTGCAGCGCGAGTGCACATTGAAGAGTTCATGGCATAAAGAGAAGATGAGCGTTGAGCCGACAAATCCTAGTCTACTATGTAGCCTATCGGTCCAAACATTCACTGATTATTTGTTTCTTCACAGTTTTTAATTCTGGTTATTGTGCGTGTGATGCTAATTAATAGTCCTTGTGTTGTCACCTGAGTAGCGAGCACAACATCTTTCAGAAACCGCAAGATAAACTCCAGGAAGATAAATTATTTTATCAACATATCAAGTATTATAACGGGAATATATCATATGGAGTGAGCTTTACCGTGCTGCTGACTGGAACCGAACGCGACGCGCAGTTTTGCTGAACGGAGAATGATTGACAGCTACAGCGGAGGAAAGACATTCAGCTATGGAATGGCTTTAGATGACTTTGTAGGCTACTAGCAAATAATAATATTCTAATAATGATTGTTGAAGGATAATGTGACAATATATATTTCTGATGATTATTTAATTATCACGACATGCCTAATCTGAGCAAGTGACTGCCTGTCTTGAGTTTTGTCGAAAGACGGAGGCGGCAAGAAATTTGACGGAGGCGGCCGCCTCGTAATTCTCTATGCCGGAAAACCCCTGCTGAGACTAAACAAGAAAGCAAAAATATATATTTCTACTAAGGAAAATGACAAAAAAAGTAACTCAAAGGGACTTGGATAAGTTACTTTAATCTGATTACTGGTTTGGAAATAGTAACGCGTTAGATTACTCGTTACTGGAAAAAGTGGTCAAATTAGAGTAACGCGTTACTGGCATCACTGTACATGAGACGCGCTTTCAAACCCTGACATGCAAGTGGTTGCCGCGGTAACGGACAACAATCCCGTAACGTGCTGGCGTATATAGTATAATTTATTTGAGGAAATCTGTTTATAATAGGCTTTTAGGTCTGAACTTATTAGTACTGCACTGCTTATTGATTCAGTTAATTTGAATGAAAATACATCGTATGTATATCAGATATCTGATCTATTTTTAGTGGCATTCAGTGAAAGGATTTGACTGTTCATAGATTAGGTCAGTTCTCTTGCGCTGCTGCTTCACTAGCATTGTCTGCATCGGGAGTTAACGCAGTTTGAGCCAGCGGCTGCATTGATAAGGCTCTGGGTCTGTGTCTACAGACACTACACCCTCCTCCACTTCAGGTGAAGGTAGGAGAATGACCGCTCTGTTGCAAAGCTACTGGCGTCGCTCCAGTCATTCTCCATCTTTGCGACTCGCGAGTCTGACAGCTGTCAATCAATCCGTCACTGCGGGTCTCAGGTGCGCGCCCTCCGCTCAGCTCCCGCCCTCGGTTCATCCTCTGTCTCCGCTGGGTGTGTGTGTGTGCGTGTGTGTGTGTGTGTGTGTGTGTGTGTGTGTGTGTGTGTGTGTGTGTGTGTGTGTGTGTGTGTGTCGGTGAGGCAGGGGCGGATCTACCGGGGTGGCAACCGGCACCCTAAGAAAGACCATTGCCACCCCGTCTGCCACCCCAGCAGTGTATCCCAAATTCCCAATGTATAAAATATAAATTGCTTTACATCAGCAGCGCTTCAATGTGATGAGATAGCAAGAAAACACGTCTTTCTATCATTGTGTAGTAGTCCAAACAAATTACTCTTATGAACTGCTTAGTGATCCGCAACGCAACCAGCGTGATCATGAATAGATCATACTCTGTTTGCAGAGCGTTTGCGGTGCGTATTTCCCCAGTGCCCATGTTAACCGGTCAGAGCGTTCACACTGCATACGTCCGCCAGTGCGTTCCAGGAGCGGTGTGTGTCCGCAGCACAGCGGCGATCGTTATATATATAGGCTATAACATAGGCCTATGTTTAAATGTTTTGCCACTTGCGTGAGCAGCGTAATATATAAATCTAAAGTACTAGACTATATAAATATAAAGTAGGCTAATGAATTGAATGAAACGTTGTTTAAATGTAGTGCGTTTAAACGTGACATCTATGAAAGAGTGTATTGCAATGCTGACAAGCCATGTTCAGTAACAACGTTTGGATTTGAAATAAAAAATAATGAATAAATGTTGTGTTTGTGGTTTACAACCCCAGATCAGTTACGCACTACAAACGCGGCATATGTGAAAGCACAACAGCACACGCTGCTCCTGCACCGCAGACGCACTGCAGACGGAGTATGTGTGAAAGGGGCCTAATGCTTTAATTTGTATTCATTAAGGAGATAAAACTATTGAGTGTAGTGTACATTTAGAAAGTCTAAACTTTGTACTTGTTGTTACGTCTTGTGGGATTCTAAAGAAAGGCTGACATCCAGAGTTTTATTAAACCAAAAAGAAAAGGAAAATCAGAGTCAGATAATGTTGGGAGTTGAAGGTGCAGATAAGACTTAAGAATTAAGTTGTGGAAGGCAGCAGAGGAGAAGATGGAGTGGTGGAAGAAAGAAATATAGAAATTAGGGCTGAACGATTAATTGCATTTGCGATAATATCGCGATATGATAAAACACGATTTCCTAACCGCAAAGGCTGCGATTACAGTCTGGTCACGTGACACGCGCGAGTAAAGTCTGCAGAAGAAGCATCAACTTGGCACGTTACACATATCATATGCCTGGCCTAAAAGGGAAAAAAAAACTGTTTGTGTTTGATCTATCTAATATTGTGTTGTTCATACTATAGGCTACAGTAGAGGTGGGAGAAAAGATTCTCTCTCCAATGATTCTGGATCGATTCTGAGCTTAGATTTTAACAGCAGGTGCGCGGTGGCGCTGCGTGTGTTTTAGAAACACCCGTATTCTGATTGCTTCCATTATCTCTCTCTTTCTCTATCTCTCTCACACACACACACACAATCACACACGAACCATAAAATAATATCTCATAACATTCGGAAAGGTTGACGGCGCGAATTGAAATGACATTCGCAGGCTTCTTTGCACAGGATATGTAAGAAACTTTGCTTGATGTCAGGTCTACAGTGTGTGTTCTCACCCGCCGGTATTTTCCTTACAAACGCTCAACGAAGGCTTCATTCATGTGGTTAGGAATGCAGTGTGCTTGATTATTAAAAATAAGAAACTCACTGACAGAAGGCTTTCCATTTCAAATGCTCACGCGGCGCTGTGTGAAGAGTGCTCGCGAGCACGCGTCTGTGTGCGTCTCAAAATGCTTTTATGACGCAAAATGAATGTAAACACCGTCAGCAATGTCTTAATGAATTAAACAGACAGGGCAAAAACATCCTATGATGTCATCATTAATAATCAAACAACAGTAAAGCTGAGAAAGAGAAAAATCACTCACAGTTTAGACACTCTTAAATACTGAAAGCACTCTTTGTTCATTGCTTGTAATTAGGGATGAAACGATTACCGGTTTCACGATAAACCACGATAAAATTTAGTGACGGTTAGTAATATCGTAGAAAATTTAATTATCATTAAAACCGCGTGTGATTATCACGATTGTGAGAACTCGCGGTAAATCTTGTCCAGTCAGCGTCAGTCTGACGCAGCACCGCTGTTTTTGAATGAGAAGAAATGGAAGAAGGCAGTGACAGCACTCTGGGGATTGTTCAGCCTCTAAAAGGACCAAATCTGAGGTGTGGTCGTATTTTGCCTTTTACAAAAGTCCTGAGGGAAACTTAATCGAAGATGGTCACCCTGTCTGCAAACATGCCAGAAGAAAGTCGCTGTAATAGGGGAAACACTTAAAAACTACGAACGCAAGGCAAGTGGACTTTGACCTCAAGACCAAAACTACGTCTGGCAAATAATAACGTGAAGCGAACGAACAAATTCAGACAAGACTAGGGTGACATTTAATAATAATCAGGGCTTGACATTAACAACCGCCATTTGCGGGTATAACGTTATCTCGGCTGCACACTAGCCACTCTGGCTGTTGAAATTAGTCTTCTCAAAAGCCGTCTGTTATAATCGCGTTGCGCATTATAACCACTCACACGTGTTTATATTGAGTTTATGAATGCAATGTCTCATAATCAGAGGCGTTCAGAGCGCACGCCGCGCTCACTCGCTGTAATCTCTACTCAAAGCAGATAAACGTGTGATGTACGCAGGAGATTCACTCATCATACTGTGTTGGACTGTTTTTGTTCTATTTCAGCAGCGAAAATAGTTTTAAAACACACAGCAGAACCACAGCGCATCTGATATGACTGGCATAACGCAGGCGAATTTAGGGACCGTCTCTAAAGTTCAACACAACATTGGTAACGTTATACACGTTTCAAACTTCAATAGCATTTGAAGAGAATGACAGTCATAAAACTGACTGTAAAGTGATCATTTAGGTGTCAGGTATGATGCACACATTTTGATATTTAATAAAATAAACTGTCAAATCATATGGAAATATGGATATGCATTATTTCACTAGGATACTGTTTGGGCTCTAACACAAAACATGCTAGATTTAAATGCATCATTGCTGAACACTGATGAGAATATTGCTTGAGAATATATTTACAGAGATAATATTAGAGATTATATTTACGATAAATTATTATTATTTATGCATTATGCGTTGCTATTGACGACGGCCATTAAGGAAGGAAATCCCACAGAATCAAGCTTAAAAAAGTGCATAGAGCTGCTTTAGTTATTTGTTGTTTGTTGAATTTCAAATATAAAACTTGTTGAAATGTTTTAAGTGTGTGCATCTGTTCTTTTTGAACACTTTCATCTCGTTTGAACAAAACCGTGATAATATTGATAACCGTGATAATTTGGGTCACTATAATCGTGATGTTAAATTTCCATACCGTTTCATCCCTACTTGTAATGTTTTTTTGTTTCTCTTTATGATTTACTAGATTATATGTTTTGCAGCTATATTAGTTTATATATTTAAAATTATTAGCATGCAATTGTTTTAATTAAAATGTTATAATGTGTAGTTATTTTAAAAAAGCTTATAATTACATAAATCATAATAAAAAACGTTTTAAGTTTTTAATTAATTAATAAGATTAATTAATAAGGAAAAAGTTCAAGAATTGTTTTGGAATCGGATCGTGACTCCCAGAATCGGAATCGGATCGTGAGGTACCAATTAAAGATGAATATGCATGTATGTATATTATTACTTGAATCCACAAGAACCATGCAATGATGCTTCAGTGTTGCCACCCCTCGTAGTTCTCATGCCACCCCATAAAAAACATGCGCCCCTGTGGTGAGGTGCACGGTGGACCGATCCACTGTAAGGCAACAGAGGGGGGACTCAAAATGTTTCTAAACTTAAAACACATTTTTTTCCCTTTTGCGTTTTTTGTTTTGTTTTACTACTTACACAATTATTTCAATAAAGTATATGTAATTATATTATTGATATCTAGAGTAAGTAATTTGTTGATATTGTCAGTGTCATTTATTTAAAGGTTTGGCATGCTGACCAGAAAGATGTTTTGTTCATTGACAAACATTATCTTTAAAGCACTTGAACTTTTCTAGATTTTAATATGGATATTTATTTTATATATTCTATTTATATTAATAATATTCAAGCCAAATTCAGAAACACAAAGCTCAATGTATATTGTTTAAAAAACCCATCAGAACACATGAAGAGCAGAACTCACGCGTGTATCCTGGCCGTTTCATTGAGGAACACCAGAGAGGCAAGGTTCGTCTTTCCCTCTGACATGAAGGCGATGAACTTCTTAATGCGGGATATTTTCCCGCTCACGTTCTGCTTCAGCTTGTAGGAAGGATCTGGACCTTCTTGATGCCGCCTGTATTCCTCGAGAAGATTGTCTGTAATCAAAGAAGAAAGAGGAAAGCCAAGAGACTGTCAGCACTGTCAAAGCATTTCACAAAGCATTTCACAAATCAGATAAGTTACAGGTGGGGTGCTGTTTTTCAGACTTTTTTGAGTGGCTCTTGTTCACCTGTAACTTATTGGACAGGGTCCCTGCAGGCTGTCTGTGGGCAGTATATAATGACAGTGTATTTGGAGCTGCTCACAGACTTGTGGATTCTGGCCCAGTCTTATGGAACATACTTCATTCAGCAGTTCTAATACAGTGGGACTACACTCATTTTTGAATTATTAAATATATATATATATTTTTTCAAAATTATTCACAAAAATGTTTAAACAAACATCAGTACTTTTCATAAAGCAAAAGTTAAAAAAGTGCAAATTTGTCCTCACTTAGTGCCAGCACCTGATCCGGGTAATGAAGAGTGCTGTCTTCTGACTGCTGGCTGGCATGTGGCTTCTCAGAGCTGGAGGGTGGCCGGCTGGCAGCGGGCCCTGCATGGGTGTGGGACTTGACATGCCGGTCCAAGCGAGTCGAATCCCTTCCACAGCCGGGCACCGGACAGCAGCCTTGACAAACGTTGAGTGGGCACGATTCAACAGGCATTGTTGGAGTTCAGTAGCGTTCAACAGCTGATGCTCCTTCAAGACCAAGAGAGTTGTATTATGTCAAACTCTGAACAGAGGACTGATCTCCCACTGGAGCCATCATTTGAATATAACTTGAAGGAAGTTACAGTAAAATTACTTAAACATTTTCTAGGGGCGTACAGGAATACATTTAAGAAATTCAATGTAATTATATGTACAGTTATTTCAAAATTGACTGGTGGGGCGTACAGGTATAACTTTAAGTAATTACCCTATAGATTAATCGCATTTATAGTCAAATGGCGCAAAATATGCCGTTGGAATACAAATGCTGTAAAAATTAGGGGTGCACCGAAATTTCGGCTGGCGAAAATGGCATTATCGGTTCCCTTTCGAGGGAACTCGCACTGCATCGAAACGACACTTTGGGGATGCTCCCTTAGCATCAGCGAATCTGAAACCAGAATGCCAACTAGGCCAATCCGATTGGCGTGCGTGATGGCGTAACCGTCACGGCATACCCGGAAGTATAAAAGGGGAGCTGGAACGTAATGTCGGCAGTTATCGCTCTTCAGCAATAGCGCTCTGTGTCAAAAAACTGTCTGTCTATTTATTGTTGTACGTCAGTAAGAAAGTGTGTGAATGATGGAAGAGAAAATGAGAGAGTTCAAGCAGTGTGTGCATCCTTGCCCTCGTTATATGTCGGGCTCGGATACACACCTGCTGTGTGTGCACTGCCTGGGCGTTCAGCATGCTCGAGCGGCTCTCGAGGGAGCCGCTTGTGAGCATTACAAGAAGCTGACGCTCAGGGTGCTCCGCTCTCGGCTGGCCGTGCTCGATGAGGCCGGCCAGCCTCGTGAGCCCCGTGGATCGGTCCCGCATCCGCCGAGGCGGTGCGGCGAGGCTGGTCATGGGGCTCACGGATGGACTGTCAGCGCGACTGGGACTGCTGAAGCATCTTCCCAGTCTTTATCTGACAGTTCAGATGTTCTCCTTCCCCGTGTGGAAGCCCGCGCTGCGGCTTCTTCCCCCGGGGCGGAGGACCCGATGTGTGAGCGGTCTGATTCTGAGGAATTAGACGTGCTCAGCATCGAGGCAGTCGAAGTTATAAGCACTTCTTAAATATGCAAGATTCCATCTCGCGATTGCTGAAAAAAAAGGCAGCGCGCAGGTTATGGGTCTGCAATTAAAGTGAACACACGCGATCGGTGTGCATGAGATACTGGCCGTATAGTACGATAAATCAGTATTGTCTGATATGGCTGCATTTAAGTCTGAGGATTTAAATGAGATATGATCTGACTCTGAGGAGTTAGATATTCAGTCATTCAGACCATGTTTCACCGTATTGTGTGACACTGTTTGGCTTTTTTCAGAGATGTGTGTGTGATGTGAGCAGAGATGTGTGTGTGTGATGTGAGCAGAGATGTGTGTGTGATGTGAGCAGAGATGTGTGTGTGATGTGAGCAGAGATGTGTGTGTGTGTGATGAGTGCAGAGATGTCTGTGTGATGTGAGCAGAGATGTGTGTGATGTGAGCAGAGATGTGTGTGATGTGAGCAGAGATGTGTGTGTGTGATGTGAGCAGAGATGTGTGTGTGATGTGAGCAGAGATGTGTGTGTGATGTGCACAGAGATGTGTGTGTGATGTGAGCAGAGATGTGTGTGTGTGTGATGAGTGCAGAGATGTCTGTGTGATGTGAGCAGAGATGTGTGTGATGTGAGCAGAGATGTGTGTGTGTGATGTGAGCAGAGATGTGTGTGTGATGTGCACAGAGATGTGTGTGTGATGTGAGCAGAGATGTGTGTGATGTGAGCAGAGATGTGTGTGTGATGTGTGTGTGTGTGATGTGAGCAGAGATGTGTGTGTGATGTGCGCAGAGATGTGTGTGTGATGTGCGCAGAGATGTGTGTGTGATGTGCACAGAGATGTGTGTGTGATGTGCACAGAGATGTGTGTGTGATGTGCGCAGAGATGTGTGTGATGTGAGCAGAGATGTGTGTGTGATGTGTGTGTGTGTGATGTGAGCAGAGATGTGTGTGATGTGAGCAGAGATGTGTGTGATGTGAGCAGAGATGTGTGTTTGATGTGAGCAGAGATGTGTGTGATGTGAGCAGAGATGTGTGTGTGATGTGAGCAGAGATGTGTGTGATGTGAGCAGAGATGTGTGTGTGATGTGTGTGTGTGTGATGTGAGCAGAGATGTGTGTGTGATGTGCGCAGAGATGTGTGTGTGGTGTGCGCAGAGATGTGTGTGTGATGTGCGCAGAGATGTGTGTGTGATGTGCTCAGAGATGTGTGTGATGTGCGCAGAGATGTGTGTGTGATGTGAGCAGAGATGTGTGTGTGATGTGCGCAGAGATGTCTGTGTGTGTGATGTGAGCAGAGATGTGTGTGTGATGTGCGCAGAGATGTGTGTGATGTGTGCAGAGATGTGTGTGTGTGATGTGAGCAGAGATGTGTGTGTGATGTGAGCAGAGATGTGTGTGATGTGCGCAGAGATGTGTGTGATGTGCACAGAGATGTGTGTGTGATGTGCGCAGAGATGTGTGTGTGATGTGCACAGAGATGTGTGTGTGATGTGCACAGAGATGTGTGTGTGATGTGCGCAGAGATGTGTGTGTGATGTGCGCAGAGATGTGTGTGTGATGTGCACAGAGATGTGTGTGTGATGTGCACAGAGATGTGTGTGTGATGTGCACAGAGATGTGTGTGTGATGTGCACAGAGATGTGTGTGTGATGTGAGCAGAGATGTGTGTGTGATGTGCACAGAGATGTGTGTGTGATGTGAGCAGAGATGTGTGTGTGATGTGAGCAGAGATGTGTGTGTGTTGTGCACAGAGATGTGTGTGTGATGTGCGCAGAGATGTGTGTGATGTGAGCAGAGATGTGTGTGTGATGTGTGTGTGTGTGATGTGAGCAGAGATGTGTGTGATGTGAGCAGAGATGTGTGTGATGTGAGCAGAGATGTGTGTTTGATGTGAGCAGAGATGTGTGTGATGTGAGCAGAGATGTGTGTGTGATGTGAGCAGAGATGTGTGTGATGTGAGCAGAGATGTGTGTGTGATGTGTGTGTGTGTGATGTGAGCAGAGATGTGTGTGTGATGTGCGCAGAGATGTGTGTGTGGTGTGCGCAGAGATGTGTGTGTGATGTGCGCAGAGATGTGTGTGTGATGTGCACAGAGATGTGTGTGATGTGCGCAGAGATGTGTGTGTGTGATGTGAGCAGAGATGTGTGTGTGATGTGAGCAGAGATGTGTGTGTGATGTGCGCAGAGATGTCTGTGTGTGTGATGTGAGCAGAGATGTGTGTGTGATGTGCGCAGAGATGTGTGTGATGTGCGCAGAGATGTGTGTGTGTGATGTGAGCAGAGATGTGTGTGTGATGTGAGCAGAGATGTGTGTGATGTGCGCAGAGATGTGTGTGATGTGCACAGAGATGTGTGTGTGATGTGCGCAGAGATGTGTGTGTGATGTGCACAGAGATGTGTGTGTGATGTGCACAGAGATGTGTGTGTGATGTGCGCAGAGATGTGTGTGTGATGTGCGCAGAGATGTGTGTGTGATGTGCACAGAGATGTGTGTGTGATGTGCACAGAGATGTGTGTGTGATGTGCACAGAGATGTGTGTGTGATGTGCACAGAGATGTGTGTGTGATGTGAGCAGAGATGTGTGTGTGATGTGCACAGAGATGTGTGTGTGATGTGAGCAGAGATGTGTGTGTGATGTGCACAGAGATGTGTGTGTGATGTGAGCAGAGATGTGTGTGTGATGTGAGCAGAGATGTGTGTGTGTTGTGCACAGAGATGTGTGTGTGATGTGCGCAGAGATGTGTGTGTGATGTGCGCAGAGATGTGTGTGTGATGTGCACAGAGATGTGTGTGTGATGTGCACAGAGATGTGTGTGTGATGTGCACAGAGATGTGTGTGTGATGTGAGCAGAGATGTGTGTGTGATGTGCACAGAGATGTGTGTGTGATGTGAGCAGAGATGTGTGTGTGATGTGAGCAGAGATGTGTGTGTGTTGTGCACAGAGATGTGTGTGTGATGTGCGCAGAGATGTGTGTGTGATGTGCGCAGAGATGTGTGTGTGATGTGCACAGAGATGTGTGTGTGATGTGAGCAGAGATGTGTGTGTGATGTGCACAGAGATGTGTGTGTGATGTGCGCAGAGATGTGTGTGTGATGTGAGCAGAGATGTGTGTGTGATGTGAGCAGAGATGTGTGTGTGATGTGAGCAGAGATGTGTGTGTGATGTGAGCAGAGATGTGTGTGTGATGTGCACAGAGATGTGTGTGATGTGCACAGAGATGTGTGTGTGATGTGAGCAGAGATGTGTGTGATGTGCACAGAGATGTGAGTGTGATGTGAGCAGAGATGTGTGTGTGATGTGTGCAGAGATGTGTGTGTGTGTGTGTGTGTGTGTGTGTGTGTGTGTGTGTGTGTGTGTGTGTGTGCGTGCGTGTGTGTGTGTGTGATGGGTAGGTTTAGGGGGAGTGTGTGTGTGTGTGTGTGTGTGTGTGTGTGTGTGTGTGTGTGTGTGTGTGTGTGTGTGTGTGTGTGTGTGTGTGAGTGGGGTGAACAGGTGCAGGAGTTATCCTGTGCCTTTAAGAACAGGATCGATCTGATCGACTCCTCCCCCCTACCTGTAGTCATGAAGCTGGAGGCCATTAGAGAAGTGGCTCTGGCAAAGATACAACATCTCTTTGCAAACATTCACATCCCACAAAATGTCCTACGGGACATGAATAATAAAACAGTTGAGGCCGTTAGGAAATGGCTGGGACTGAATTCTCATTCCACCAGGGACATAATCTTCCTCACACTCAAGGAAGGGGGTCTGGGGGTCCCAAATGTGGAATGGACCTATTCCACTATAAGACTAGTACATCTCATCAGCATGCTCAACAACGATGATGCTGCAGTCAGAGAGCTGGCCAGAGCTTCCCTCTTACTGGACCTTAGGAAGAGAAAGGTCCCTTTGGCCACAGGCAACCAAGACAGCTTCCTAGGCTTCAGGAGGAAGAGCAATGGCAAACTGGACACACAAGCTGCAGGTTTCGGAGTTCGTTCAGACTGGCCAGACCTAAACGATCTGTGTAACAGACTGGCAGTTAAACTACAGTGGACACAAAGCAACTCACACACTGCACCTGAGGTGTCTGACGCAGTGGTCACAGATCCATCTATTACTGCGGAGGCCACAGTCTGCCACAACGAGACACAACACACACTACAGAGCACAACAGCAAGAAAAGCCTTACTGAACATCAAACAGATGGACACAAAACAACACTGGACTGGACTGAGAATGCAGGGAAAGTTGGCATGTCTTGACTTTGCAGACCACTCTACCTCTCACTCTGTGTACAGAAATGCTGCACTAGGGGAGGATATCCTCTGCTTCACTGTGAAGGCCAGACTACAGGTGCTGCCAACCAGATACAATCTAGCATTATGGTACCCTCAGAATCACCATCCACACTGTATAATGCACCCTAACTCTGAACATCTGGAATCAGTTGCCCATATTGTGAATGGGTGTAATATGTACAAGGGATTATACACAGCACGCCATGACCGTATTGTTGATCTTATTGCCAGTTCTGTTCAGGACATATTTCCAAAAAACATACCGATGTATAAACACTCCCGAGTGACACCAGACTGGTTCAACAGCTCTGAAGATGTGTTCTGTAATATCCCTAACAGCCCTGATGTTGTGTTGGTGGATATAGATAGAAAGGAGGTGCTAGTCCTTGAAATAGGCTGTGTATATGATTTGTATATGGACATAGCCTTTTTAGAAAAAATGACTAAATACCAACCCCTCCTTGCTAAGATCAGTGACCTGGGCTATGCATGTAAGTTTGCGGTATTGATATTTGGCAGCCTGGGACATGTCCACAAACTGACTGTTAGTGGACTCAGACTGGCAGGGCTACCAAAAGGACAGTCTAAACAGCTGGCAAAGTTCTGCTCTATATCAGCTGTGATAGGCAGCCTTGCTGTGTGGCGTAGGAGATGTTTTATGTACCCTTAAATGTCAAAGCTGTGTTACCTCTGAGAATATTTGAATCCTTTCTGTACGAAATTTGATTGGCGGATTCAAATAAAGAAATTAATGTGTGTGTGTGTGTGCGTGTGTGTGTGTGTGTGTGTGTGATGGGTAGGTTTAGGGGCAGTGTGTGTGTGTGTGTGTGTGTGTGTGTGTGTGTGTGTGTGTGTGTGTGATGGGTAGGTTTAGGGGCAGTGTGTGTGTGTGTGTGTGTGTGTGTGTGTGTGATGGGTAGGTTTAGGGGCAGTGTGTGTGTGTGTATGTGTGTGTGGGTAGGTTCAGGGGCAGTGTGTGTGTGTGTGTGTGTGTGTGTGTGTGTGTGTGTGTGTGTGTGTGTGTGTGTGTGTGTGTGTGTGTGTGTGTGTGTGTGTGTGTGTGTGTGTGATTGGTAGGTTTAGGGGCAGGGGCAGTGTGTGTGTGTGTGTGTGTGTGTGTGATGGGTAGGTTTAGGGGCAGGGGCAGTGTGTGTGTGTGTGTGTGTGTGTGTGTGTGTGTGTGTGTGTGTGTGTGTGTGTGTGTGTGTGTGTGTGTGTGTGTGTGTGTGTGTGTGTGTGTGTGTGATGGGTAGGTTTAGGGGCAGGGTCAGTGTGTGTGTGTGTGTGTGTGTGTGTGTGATGGGTAGGTTTAGGGGCAGGGGCAGTGTGTGTGTGTGTGTGTGTGTGTGTGTGTGTGTGTGTGTGTGTGTGTGTGTTGGGTAGGTTTAGGGGCAGGGGCAGTGTGTGTGTGTGTGTGTGTGTGTGTGTGTGTGTGTGTGTGTGTGTGTGTGTGTGTGTGTGTGTGTGTGTGTGTGTGTGTGTGTGTGTGTGTGTGTGTGTGTGATTGGTAGGTTTATGGGCAGGGGCAGTGTGTGTGTGTGTGTGTGTGTGATGGGTCGGTTTAGGGACAGGGTCAGTATGTGTGTGTGTGTGTGTGTGTGTGTGTGTGTGTGTGTGTGATGGGTAGGTTTAGGGGCAGGGGCAGTGTGTGTGTGTGTGTGTGTGTGTGTGTTGGGTAGGTTTAGGGGCAGGGGCAGTGTGTGTGTGTGTGTGTGTGTGTGTGTGTGTGTGTGTGTGTGTGTGTGTGTGTGTGTGTGTGTGTGTGTGTGTGTGTGTGTGTGTGTGTGTGTGTGTGTGTGTGTGTGTGTGTGTGTGTGTGTGTGTGATGGGTAGGTTTAGGGGCAGGGGCAGTGTGTGTGTGTGTGTGTGTGTGTGTGTGTGTGTGTGTGTGTGTGTGTGTGTGTGTGTGTGTGTGTGTGTGTGTGTGTGTGTGTGTGTGTGTGTGTGTGTGTGTGTGTGTGTGTGTGTGTGTGTGATGGGTAGGTTTAGGGGCAGTGTAAGGGGATAGAAAATACGGTTTGTACGGTATAAAAACCATTACGCCTATGGAATGTCCTCACATTTCACTTCACGAGTTCACACGTACATCAAATTAAATGGAGTAAAGATTATGCGTATTTGGCTGTCCGGGGGAATTTGGCTCGAACCCAGAGGATCCCCCCCATGATGAAGATAGTCTAGAACTAGACTGTATTTTATTATGGATTGTGTTGACGTCTAATGAGTTTATTAAATCAAAGTGAGGAGATGGGGTGGTGGAGGGATGCTAAAAATAAAAACGGTCAACGAAAGAAGGTGAATATGCTGTATATATACACACACCTCTTATCGTTGATTAAATCGATTGTCTTGATGTGCTCCACATGTGTTTAATTAGGTTTAATTATCTGAGGGTGCTCCACTTGGGTTTGATTAGGTTACATTATCTGGCGTGCTCCATTGTTTAGATAGGTTTAATTATCTGGACGTGCTCCTCCTGAAATTAGTTACTAAAACTTCACAAAAACAAACGATGTGTGTGTGTGTGTGTGTGTGTGTGTGTGTGTGTGTGTGTGTGTGTGTGTGTGTGTGTGTGTGTGTGTGTGTGTGTGTGTGTGTGTGTGTGTGTGTGTGTGTGTGTGTGTGTTTGTGAATATTTCGGCGGCGCCATTTTGTGTGTGTTCTAGGTTGATGAGGTAAAATGGCGGCACTGGGCAATCACCGGCTCTACCTGTAGCTTTTCTTACCACAACACAACTCCAAACTAAACCAATCAATTGCTTTGTAATTGAATTTATTATTTATTGATTACTGTACTTGAGTATTATTTTTGTGGATTTTTACTTTACTTGAGTACAATTAAAAACCCTGAACACATAAAGTGTGCGTGTTCCTTTAAAGTCGAGCCCTGTGTGTCAGTAAAGTCAAGAGTTAATCTCAAGTGTCCACTGACTGGACTAAAGAGAGAACAGAGCAATGAGAAGCGTTTTCAGTGTTTATCACCTCAACAAATCACACACCACAGAATACATTGGTTAAACACACACACACACACACACACACCGCTGTACTCGCTAATTAAACTATTACATCCTAGCCATCCATTCACTAAACACTTTCTAGGACATTAATAACACTCTGAGCAACAATATTACTGCATATTGTGCGCTTCATCAAACTTGTGAGAAGTTTATATTGAAGGAGCACCGCGAGTCTTACCTCTCCTCAGCGCGAGCTCCCGCAGACTGAGCTGAAGAGGAGGACGCGGCGGCCGCGCGGGCGCAACACATGACGTCATGACGCCAGCGCGATCGATCATTAACAACAACACTGATAAAACTCACAACTAAATCACAACATTTCCTTACATACAATAATATAAAGGAGAGTTTAGCATCCAAGTGTGAATATAGAAACATTAGGATTTGTGCAGAATGAGAGAGGAGCAACTCTGCTTTCAGTTTCACTTTAATTATAGGCTGGCATAATTCCTTTAGGCTTTAAATAAATACAGTTTCAAGGCTAATGAATGGCATTATGTTTGTTTTACATTTATATTTCAACTATCCAACTCCGACTTGGTGTGAAAGGGATGGTGAAATTGAATCCAATGTGGTTTCAAATGGATGACAGTGTTTATAGATGATATTTCACATTTAATATACATTTTAAAACACCTCTACTGAACTAAGCACACTCAACCGAAAACATTCATCTAACTTTAAAGGTCCCGTTCTTCGTGTTTTTTTGAAGCTTTGATTGTGTTTACAGTGTGCAATATAACATGTGTTCATGTTTCGCGTGTAAAAAAACACAGTATTTTTCATACAATGTACTTATCTGTGTACCGCTGTTTTCACTGTCCTAAAAACGGCTGGTGATTTCCTCTTTCTATGAAGTCCCTCCTTCAGAAACACGTAACGAGTTCTGATTGTGCAAGCGCTTACCGTGTTGTAATTCGACCGCAGCTTAGCGCACGTGCCAGCAGTTCCTGTGTTGTAATTCGACCGCAGCTTAGCGCACGTGCCAGCAGTTCCTGTGTTGTGATTCGACAGCAGCTTAGCGCATGTTGGAAAGGTCACGCCTCTTAACGGAGAGATGTATGCGTTCAATAATCTCTACAGCGTCCCTGGGAAAGCCAAACAAAGGTGATTTGACTCCTGGATGAAAATAACAGCGTCTCGACGACATGGCGATAAACACACTCAACGCAACAGTTCCTTTTCTCCACGCGACACGTCCGCTTCTCCACGTGGGACAGCAACAAGACCGCGCCCCCTTTTTCGCGTTTCTTTGTGGGCGGAGGTTAGTCTGTTCTACTGCTCTACTGACGTAATTAAAGAAGGAAGTACCAGGATGTAGTCCAAGCCAGCCGTTCGCTGTAGGCTTTGAAAGGGAACTTCTGTTAAATAAAATATCTCGCTTGGCATTGAACTTTGAGCTTTATAATTTTACAGGTATTATTTATGCTCTAACAGCAACATTACACACTAACTAAAGTTTGAACAATGGGATCATGCGGAATGGGACCTTTAAGATCATTTGAGCTTCATTTGCATAGAAATGGCAGTGTCCTCTGTCTACGTCTCAGCGCCCCCTATCATGTGTGGAATACTTTGCATTTCTTTCCTAGAAATCATGCCAAAGTTTCAGAGAATTGGAGTAGCATCTGCCTGTAACCGGAGGCTGCATTTTCAGGAACACAGTCCTAGGACCGCATTTCTAGGACCCTAGGCTTTTATTGACAACGCCACCTATCGAATTAGAGGACCAGCAAAGATGGATGACGATCAGAGTGTGAGTATCACGTGAATCAGTTTTTATTTTAACATTAAAACAATCATGATGCATTTCATTGGAAAGTTAACGTAGCCGAAGTGATCGTGATTTGCTAAATAGTCTGTAATGCATCTATCTAATCATCCGGATATTAGATAGTGCTGTAAATGAATTGTTAGCACATTCGTTTAACTAAACTTGCATGAAAGCTTGTGTTGACTTAGTGACAGCACAATTGTGTCTTAAGACAACTGTATTACGTTCGTTGTGAAAGCTTGTTAGTTACTCGTTGTTTTTTTCTTCATTTTAAGAGTAAGTTAAAATAAAAGTAATGTTTTAGCTGTCACGTGCTCACAGTCAGCCTGTTTAACGTTACCACACAATACATGTGTAACGTACTGCTCCGAGACAGAGGTTGAGAATCCAAATGCAGCTTTATTTGTAAGGGGTAATCCACAACCGTAGTCAAAAACAGGCAACAGGTCATACACAGGCAAGCAGTCCAAACAGGCAAACAAGGCAGGAGAGACAGGCAAACGGGTAATCCACGGAACAGGCAAGAAATCCAAAACCACAGACATGAAACCAGGAAAACACTCAGAAATCCAGTTTACAACAAAACAAGACTTTGCAGTTAAAGACAGTGTGAACATGGTTTATATAGGCTGGTGTAATGGGGTAATGAGGTGATGAGACACAGGTGCAAACAATGAGTGCTGATGAGTCCGGGCAAAGGATTATGGGTAATGTAGTTTATGATGAAGTCACAAGTCCGGGGTGGAGTGACAGTCTGAAGTGGAGTGCCCTCAGGTGGTTCTCATGGGCACTCACACTGGTGAATGTTAAGGGTACGTCTCTTCATTTTGGCATGGTTTTATTATGTTGATTGAGACATATGACGTTTTTAAAGTCAGGCATAACAGTCAATCATAATAATTGACTGTTAAAATAGCACGTGTTAGATTGTGTCATGTATTGTGTGCTGTACTCTATATGAAGTGCTTTCAAGGACACAGCTCAGGGCAGGCAGAAGTATAACAAAAGATGAATTAATTGGTCAAGTCCTAGACTTAGCCCTAATTTATGTCTATTTATTTATATAAAATGAACTTGTTGAAAAGAGGGAGAGCATCCAGTTGGTAGGTAGTGCTGCTGCATACTTCACAATGTGTGCTTTAAATATTTAAAGGACAGGAAAAGTCATATTATTGTAGAAATACAAGTTATTTCTATTCAGATTTCTTGCATCTTTCTCTATACATTTATTTTTCTTGGTTCAGGTGCGCTTTATTGACATGAATGTTTCAAGAACCTGTTCACCCAAATCTTTGAACAGTATGCAATAACAGTAATATGAACATTATTTGGTATGAAGATTGATATTATTTTGTATTGTAAATAATTTGTGCGCTTAAATTTGAAATTAAAAATTAGAGAGTTGAACAAGTTCAAGTCAATGTTCTTATTTCATTCACTTCTCTATCTTTCTCTCTCTTAGGAGTCAGTGAAGACGTTGTCCATGAAGTTCTTCCTATGTGGTTCACGTCATGAACAAATTTGTTTTTGTGTGTGTTCAAATTAAACTGTTGCAATATATTATTTTATAAAATATACACAATCTTAAATCTACCCCCAGAGTCATCCTTGTGTATTCCCTCTGTACTTGAAAATGTGATTGACTGAAAAGGCTAAACCATTCCTTGTTTATTTTACTTGATGAGTTATTCAATTATGCAACTTGGACCCAATAATTACTACTCAACATTCCTAGAAACCAGATTTAATTGCAATAAAGAATGTAATAAACCTTTAAAAATCTCAACAAAAAATGGAACAGAATGTGTATTTCCTCGGCTCCTTCAGTGGGGATTGATTGGAGGAACGGGCACGACCCGAGGCACGACTCTGCAGACAGGAGGAGAGACTCTGATGACCCGAGGACAGACTCTGATGACCCGAGGCACGACTCTGCAGACAGGAGGACAGACTCTGATGACCCGAGGACAGACTCTGATGACCCGAGGACAGACTCTGATGACCCGAGGCACGACTCTGCAGACAGGAGGACAGACTCTGATGACCCGAGGACAGACTCTGATGACCCGAGGACAGACTCTGATGACAGGAGGACAGACTCTGCAGACAGGAGGACAGACTCTGATGACCCGAGGACAGACTCTGATGACCCGAGGACAGACTCTGATGACCCGAGGACAGACTCTGATGACAGGAGGACAGACTCTGCAGACAGGAGGACAGACTCTGATGACCCGAGGACAGACTCTGATGACAGGAGGACAGACTCTGCAGACAGGAGGACAGACTCTGATGACCCGAGGACAGACTCTGATGACCCGAGGACAGACTCTGATGACCCGAGGACAGACTCTGATGACCCGAGGCACGACTCTGCAGACAGGAGGACAGACTCTGATGACCCGAGGACAGACTCTGATGACCCGAGGCACGACTCTGCAGACAGGAGGACAGACTCTGATGACCCGAGGACAGACTCTGATGACCCGAGGACAGACTCTGCAGACAGGAGGACAGACTCTGATGACAGGAGGACAGACTCTGCAGACAGGAGGACAGACTCTGATGACCCGAGGACAGACTCTGATGACCCGAGGCACGACTCTGCAGACAGGAGGACAGACTCTGATGACCCGAGGACAGACTCTGATGACCCGAGGCACGACTCTGCAGACAGGAGGACAGACTCTGATGACCCGAGGACAGACTCTGATGACCCGAGGACAGACTCTGCAGACAGGAGGACAGACTCTGATGACCCGAGGACAGACTCTGATGACCCGAGGACAGACTCTGATGACAGGAGGACAGACTCTGCAGACAGGAGGACAGACTCTGATGACCCGAGGACAGACTCTGATGACCCGAGGACAGACTCTGATGACCCGAGGACAGACTCTGATGACAGGAGGACAGACTCTGATGACCCGAGGACAGACTCTGATGACCCGAGGACAGACTCTGATGACCCGAGGCACGACTCTGTAGACAGGAGGACAGACTCTGATGACCCGAGGACAGACTCTAATGACCCGAGGACAGACTCTGATGACCCGAGGACAGACTCTGATGACCCGAGGACAGACTCTGATGACCCGAGGCACGACTCTGTAGACAGGAGGACAGACTCTGATGACCCGAGGACAGACTCTGATGACCCGAGGACAGACTCTGATGACCCGAGGCACGACTCTGTAGACAGGAGGACAGACTCTGATGACCCGAGGACAGACTCTAATGACCCGAGGACAGACTCTGATGACCCGAGGACAGACTCTGATGACCCGAGGACAGACTCTGATGACCCGAGGCACGACTCTGCAGACAGGAGGACAGACTCTGATGACCCGAGGACAGACTCTGATGACCCGAGGCACGACTCTGTAGACAGGAGGACAGACTCTGATGACCCGAGGACAGACTCTGATGACCCGAGGACAGACTCTGATGACCCGAGGCACGACTCTGCAGACAGGAGGACAGACTCTGATGACCCGAGGCACGACTCTGCAGACAGGAGGACAGACTCTGATGACCCGAGGCACGACTCTGCAGACAGGAGGACAGACTCTGATGACCCGAGGACAGACTCTGATGACCCGAGGACAGACTCTGATGACCCGAGGACCCGAGGACAGACTCTGATGACCCGAGGACAGACTCTGATGACCCGAGGACAGACTCTGATGACAGGAGGACAGACTCTGCAGACAGGAGGACAGACTCTGATGACCCGAGGACAGACTCTGATGACCCGAGGACAGACTCTGATGACCCGAGGACAGACCATGGCATGAACAATTCATTTTATGAGGTTTTTTAACATTAATATGAGTTCCCCTAGCCTGTATATGGTCCCCAAGTGGCTAGCAATTTTGAAGGGTGTAAACCGAGTTCTGGCTGTCTTTCTTTCTTATAATGAATGCCGCTGTTATGCTGCAGAAGCTCTTACTGTATTCATGTCCATGTGTGTTTGCTGTTAGTTGTGGTGAAAGCATTTTGTGAGAGAAAACGCGCTGCAATGACAGAGTCGACGTGACTGGGACTGTTTATTCAGAAACTCTCAGATACAAATAAGCTCGCGTTAACAGCAACAACTCAGTACAATAACTGTAGAGGACCCCGTCCGAATGATGGCTAGACTTTACTGATGTTTCAGGAGTTTATTGAAACCGTTTATCTCCAAAAATCACCGTAAGAGCTGAACAAAAAACAACTCTTACACACACTCTCTCTCCATAGCATTCTCAATAACAATACAGCGAAATACACAAACATACTCATTACAAATGACAGTAAACAAGCACATACACACCCATTGTCTTTTCGGGGGATGCTAAACAAACTGTAAACTTTAAATCTGCTTAAACCCACTGAATGATGAACCGCGAGCTCTCACGAGGGCTCCCTCTCCGTAGACTGCAACACCCATCAAAATAAAAGTCCCTACTTATTTACACAGATAACACAGACCTAAAACCTATTTAAATGCACAGAAATGTGCAAAATGTACACACAAACTAATTATAAGATACATTACAATGAAGTCTGTTACAATAAAACTTCCTCCAGCTCTCCATGGTTCAAGAGTGCACAGTCAGTTTCTCTCTCTCATGCATGCATCAGTGCCTCGCTAAACCACGCCCCCTCCGCAACATAATCTAACACTCATTTCAAATGCAAAGATGTCAGCCAATCACAACAGTGGGCGTTTTCACTGAAGTCTCACAGCAGACACGCCCCTTGAAACAGGGCATTCAGCCACAGGGCAAACATCAGTATAGAAAAAAATGCCTTTTATTTCTAAATTATGACATTTAGTGTGCAGTGTGTAGTGTGCAGTTAGTAGTGTACAGTGTGTAGTGTGCAGTTAGTAGTGTACAGTGTGTAGTGTACAGTTAGTAGTGTACAGTGTGTAGTGTGCAATTAGTAGTGTACAGTGTGTAGTGTGCAGTTAGTAGTGTACAGTGTGTAGTATGCAGTTAGTAGTGTACAGTGTGTAGTGTGCAGTTAGTAGTGTACAGTGTGTAGTGTACAGTGTGTAGTGTGCAGTTAGTAGTGTACAGTGTGTAGTGTACAGTGTGTAGTGTGCAGTTAGTAGTGTACAGTGTGTAGTGTGCAGTTAGTAGTGTACAGTGTGTAGTGTGCAGTTAGTAGTGTACAGTGTGTAGTGTACAGTTAGTAGTGTACAGTGTGTAGTGTACAGTGTGTAGTGTGCAGTTAGTAGTGTACAGTGTGTAGTGTGCAGTTAGTAGTGCACAGTGTGTAGTGTACAGCATGTAGTGTGCAGTTAGTAGTGTACAGTGTGTAGTGTACAGTGTGTAGTGTGCAGTTAGTAGTGTACAGTGTGTAGTGTACAGTGTGTAGTGTGCAGTTAGTAGTGTACAGTGTGTAGTGTGCAGTTAGTAGTGTACAGTGTGTAGTGTGCAGTTAGTAGTGTACAGTGTGTAGTGTACAGTTAGTAGTGTACAGTGTGTAGTGTACAGTGTGTAGTGTGCAGTTAGTAGTGTACAGTGTGTAGTGTGCAGTTAGTAGTGCACAGTGTGTAGTGTACAGTTAGTAGTGTACAGTGTGTAGTGTACAGTGTGTAGTGTGCAGTTAGTAGTGTACAGTGTGTAGTGTGCAGTTAGTAGTGCACAGTGTGTAGTGTACAGCATGTAGTGTGCAGTTAGTAGTGTACAGTGTGTAGTGTGCAGTTAGTAGTGTACAGTGTGTAGTGTACAGTGTGTAGTGTGCAGTTAGTAGTGTACAGTGTGTAGTGTGCATTTAGTAGTGTACAGTGTGTAGTGTGCAGTTAGTAGTGTACAGTTTGTAGTGTGCAGTTAGTAGTGTACAGTGTGTAGTGTGCAGTTAGTACTGTACAGTGTGTAGTGTGCAGTTAGTAGTGTACAGTGTGTAGTGTACAGCATGTAGTGTGCAGTTAGTAGTGTACAGTGTGTATTGTGTAGTGTAAAGTGTGTAGTGTGCAGTTAGTAGTGTACAGTGTGTAGTGTACAGTGTGTAGAGTGCAGTTAGTAGTGTACAGTGTGTAGTGTGCAGTTAGTAGTGTACAGTGTGTAGTGTACAGTTTGTAGTGTACAGTTAGTAGTGTACAGTGTGTAGTGTACAGTTAGTAGTGTACAGTGTGTAGTTTTCAGTTAGTAGTGTACAGTGTGTAGTGTACAGTGTGTAGTGTGCAGTTAGTAGTGTACAGTGTGTAGTGTACAGCATGTAGTGTGCAGTTAGTAGTGTACAGTGTGTAGTGTGCAGTTAATAGTGTACAGTTAGTAGTGTACAGTGTGTAGTATGCAGTTAGTAGTGTACAGTGTGTAGTGTACAGTGTGTAGTGTACAGTGTGTAGTGTACAGTGTGTAGTGTGCAGTTAGTAGTGTACAGTGTGTAGTGTACAGCATGTAGTGTGCAGTTAGTAGTGTACAGTGTGTAGTGTGCAGTTAGTAGTGTACAGTGTGTAGTGTACAGTTAGTAGTGTACAGTGTGTAGTGTGCAATTAGTAGTGTACAGTGTGTAGTGTGCAGTTAGTAGTGTACAGTGTCTAGTGTACAGTTAGTAGTGTACAGTGTGTAGTGTGCAGTTAGTAGTGTACAGTGTATAGTGTACAGCATGTAGTGTGCAGTTAGTAGTGTACAGTGTGTAGTGTGCAGTTAGTAGTGTACAGTTAGTAGTGTACAGTGTGTAGTTTTCAGTTAGTAGTGTACAGTGTGTAGTGTACAGTGTGTAGTGTGCAGTTAGTAGTGTACAGTGTGTAGTGTGCAGTTAGTAGTGTACAGTGTGTAGTGTACAGTGTGTAGTGTACAGTGTGTAGTGTGCAGTGTGCAGTTAGTAGTGTACAGTGTGTAGTGTACAGTGTGTAGTGTGCAGTTAGTAGTGTACAGTGTGTAGTGTGCAGTTAGTAATGTACAGTGTGCAGTTAGTAGTGTACAGTGTGTAGTGTGCAGTTAGTAGTGTACAGTGTGTAGTGTACAGTGTGTAGTGTGCAGTTAGTAGTGTACAGTGTGTAGTGTGCAGTTAGTAGTGTACAGTGTGTAGTGTGCAGCATGTAGTATACAGTTAGTAGTGTACAGTGTGTAGTGTGCAGTTAGTAGTGTACAGTGTGTAATGTTCAGTTAGTAGTGTGCAGTTAGTAGTGTACAGTGTGTAGTGTGCAGTTAGTAGTGTACAGTGTGTAGTGTACAGTGTGTAGTGTGCAGTTAGTAGTGTACAGTGTGTAGTGTGCAGTTAGTAGTGTACAGTGTGTAGTGTGCAGCATGTAGTATACAGTTAGTAGTGTACAGTGTGTAGTGTGCAGTTAGTAGTGTACAGTGTGTAATGTTCAGTTAGTAGTGTGCAGTTAGTAGTGTACAGTGTGTAGTGTGCAGTTAGTAGTGTACAGTGTGTAGTGTACAGTATGTAGTGTGCAGTGTGTAGTGTGCAGTTAGTAGTGTACAGTGTGTAGTGTGCAGTTAGTAGTGTTAAGTGTGTAGTGTGCAGTTAGTAGTGTACAGTGTGTAGTGTACAGTTAGTAGTGTACAGTGTGTAGTGTACAGTGTGTAGTGTGCAGTTAGTAGTGTACAGTTTGTAGTGTGCAGTTAGTAGTGCACAGTGTGTAGTGTACAGCATGTAGTGTGCAGTTAGTAGTGTACAGTGTGTAGTGTGCAGTTAGTAGTGTACAGTGTGTAGTGTACAGTGTGTAGTGTGCAGTTAGTAGTGTACAGTGTGTAGTGTGCAGTTAGTAGTGTACAGTGTGTAGTGTACAGTGTGTAGTGTACAGTTAGTAGTGTACAGTGTGTAGTGTGCATTTAGAAGTGTACAGTGTGTAGTGTGCAGTTAGTAGTGTACAGTTTGTAGTGTGCAGTTAGTAGTGTACAGTGTGTATTGTGTAGTGTACAGTGTGTAGTGTGCAGTTAGTAGTGTACAGTGTGTAGTGTACAGCATGTAGTGTGCAGTTAGTAGTGTACAGTGTGTAGTGTGCAGTTAGTAGTGTACAGTGTGTAGTGTGCAGTTAGTAGTGTACAGTGTGTAGTGTACAGTGTGTAGTGTGCAGTTAGTAGTGTACAGTGTGTAGTGTGCAGTTAGTAGTGTACAGTGTGTAGTGTGCAGTTAGTAGTGTACAGTGTGTAGTGTGCAGTTAGTAGTGTACAGTGTGTAGTGTGCAGTTAGTAGTGTACAGTGTGTAGTGTACAGTTAGTAGTGTACAGTGTGTAGTGTGCAATTAGTAGTGTACAGTGTGTAGTGTGCAGTTAGTAGTGTACAGTGTCTAGTGTACAGTTAGTAGTCTACAGTGTGTAGTGTGCAGTTAGTAGTGTACAGTGTATAGTGTACAGCATGTAGTGTGCAGTTAGTAGTGTACAGTGTGTAGTGTGCAGTTAGTAGTGTACAGTGTGTAGTGTGCAGTTAGTAGTGTACAGTGTGTAGTGTACAGTAAGTAGTGTACAGTGTGTAGTTTTCAGTTAGTAGTGTACAGTGTGTAGTGTACAGTGTGTAGTGTGCAGTTAGTAGTGTACAGTGTGTAGTGTACAGCATGTAGTGTACAGCATGTAGTGTGCAGTTAGTAGTGTACAGTGTGTAGTGTGCAGTTAGTAGTGTACAGTGTGTAGTGTACAGTGTGTAGTGTGCAGTTAGTAGTGTACAGTGTGTAGTGTACAGTGTGTAGTGTGCAGTTAGTAGTGTACAGTTTGTAGTGTACAGCATGTAGTCTGCAGTTAGTAGTGTACAGTGTGTAGTGTACAGTTAGTAGTGTACAGTGTGTAGTGTACAGTGTGTAGTGTGCAGTTAGTAGTGTACAGTGTGTAGTGTACAGTGTGTAGTGTGCAGTTAGTAGTGTACAGTGTGTAGTGTGCAGTTAGTAGTGTACAGTGTGTAGTGTGCAGTTAGTAGTGTACAGTGTGTAGTGTACAGTTAGTAGTGTACAGTGTGTAGTGTGCAGTTAGTAGTGCACAGTGTGTAGTGTACAGCATGTAGTGTGCAGTTAGTAGTGTACAGTGTGTAGTGTACAGTTAGTAGTGTACAGTGTGTAGTGTACAGTGTGTAGTGTGCAGTTAGTAGTGTACAGTTTGTAGTGTGCAGTTAGTAGTGCACAGTGTGTAGTGTACAGCATGTAGTGTGCAGTTAGTAGTGTACAGTGTGTAGTGTGCAGTTAGTAGTGTACAGTGTGTAGTGTACAGTGTGTAGTGTGCAGTTAGTAGTGTACAGTGTGTAGTGTGCAGTTAGTAGTGTACAGTGTGTAGTGTACAGTGTGTAGTGTACAGTTAGTAGTGTACAGTGTGTAGTGTGCATTTAGTAGTGTACAGTGTGTAGTGTGCAGTTAGTAGTGTACAGTTTGTAGTGTGCAGTTAGTAGTGTACAGTGTGTAGTGTGCAGTTAGTACTGTACAGTGTGTAGTGTGCAGTTAGTAGTGTACAGCGTGTAGTGTACAGCATGTAGTGTGCAGTTAGTAGTGTACAGTGTGTATTGTGTAGTGTACAGTGTGTAGTGTGCAGTTAGTAGTGTACAGTGTGTAGTGTACAGCATGTAGTGTGCAGTTAGTAGTGTACAGTGTGTAGTGTGCAGTTAGTAGTGTACAGTGTGTAGTGTGCAGTTAGTAGTGTACAGTGTGTAGTGTACAGTTAGTAGTGTACAGTGTGTAGTGTGCAATTAGTAGTGTACAGTGTGTAGTGTGCAGTTAGTAGTGTACAGTGTCTAGTGTACAGTTAGTAGTCTACAGTGTGTAGTGTGCAGTTAGTAGTGTACAGTGTATAGTGTACAGCATGTAGTGTGCAGTTAGTAGTGTACAGTGTGTAGTGTGCAGTTAGTAGTGTACAGTGTGTAGTGTGCAGTTAGTAGTGTACAGTGTGTAGTGTACAGTAAGTAGTGTACAGTGTGTAGTTTTCAGTTAGTAGTGTACAGTGTGTAGTGTACAGTGTGTAGTGTGCAGTTAGTAGTGTACAGTGTGTAGTGTACAGCATGTAGTGTACAGCATGTAGTGTGCAGTTAGTAGTGTACAGTGTGTAGTGTGCAGTTAGTAGTGTACAGTGTGTAGTGTACAGTGTGTAGTGTACAGTTAGTAGTGTACAGTGTGTAGTGTGCATTTAGTAGTGTACAGTGTGTAGTGTGCAGTTAGTAGTGTACAGTTTGTAGTGTGCAGTTAGTAGTGTACAGTGTGTAGTGTGCAGTTAGTACTGTACAGTGTGTAGTGTGCAGTTAGTAGTGTACAGTGTGTATTGTACAGCATGTAGTGTGCAGTTAGTAGTGTACAGTGTGTATTGTGTAGTGTACAGTGTGTAGTGTGCAGTTAGTAGTGTACAGTGTGTAGTGTACAGTGTGTAGAGTGCAGTTAGTAGTGTACAGTGTGTAGTGTGCAGTTAGTAGTGTACAGTGTGTAGTGTACAGTTAGTAGTGTACAGTTTGTAGTGTACAGTTAGTAGTGTACAGTGTGTAGTGTGCAGTTAGTAGTGTACAGTGTGTAGTGTGCAGTTAGTAGTGTACAGTGTGTAGTTTACAGCGTGTAGTATACAGTTAGTAGTGTACAGTGTGTAGTTTGCAGTTAGCAGTGTACAGTGTGTAGTGTGCAGTTAGTAGTGTACAGTGTGTAGTGTGCAGTTAGTAGTGTACAGTGTGTAGTGTGCAGTTAGTAGTGTACAGTGTGTAGTGTGCAGTTAGTAGTGTACAGTGTGTAGTGTGCAGTTAGTAGTGTACAGTGTGTAGTGTGCAGCATGTAGTATACAGTTAGTAGTGTACAGTGTGTAGTGTGCAGTTAGTAGTGTACAGTGTGTAATGTTCAGTTAGTAGTGTGCAGTTAGTAGTGTACAGTGTGTAGTGTGCAGTTAGTAGTGTACAGTGTGTAGTGTGCAGTTAGTAGTGTACAGTGTGTAGTGTGCAGTTAGTAGTGTACAGTGTGTAGTGTGCAGTTAGTAGTGTACAGTGTGTAGTGTGCAGCATGTAGTATACAGTTAGTAGTGTACAGTGTGTAGTGTGCAGTTAGTAGTGTACAGTGTGTAATGTTCAGTTAGTAGTGTGCAGTTAGTAGTGTACAGTGTGTAGTGTGCAGTTAGTAGTGTACAGTGTGTAGTGTACAGTTAGTAGTGTACAGTGTGTAGTGTGCAGTTAGTAGTGTACAGTGTGTAGTGTGCAGTTAGTAGTGTACAGTGTGTAGTGTGCAGTTAGTAGTGTACAGTGTGTAGTGTGCAGTTAGTAGTGTACAGTGTGTAGTTTTCAGTTAGTAGTGTACAGTGTGTAGTGTACAGTGTGTAGTGTGCAGTTAGTAGTGTACAGTGTGTAGTGTACAGCATGTAGTGTACAGCATGTAGTGTGCAGTTAGTAGTGTACAGTGTGTAGTGTGCAGTTAGTAGTGTACAGTGTGTAGTGTACAGTGTGTAGTGTGCAGTTAGTAGTGTACAGTGTGTAGTGTACAGTGTGTAGTGTGCAGTTAGTAGTGTACAGTTTGTAGTGTACAGCATGTAGTCTGCAGTTAGTAGTGTACAGTGTGTAGTGTACAGTTAGTAGTGTACACTGTGTAGTGTACAGTGTGTAGTGTGCAGTTAGTAGTGTACAGTGTGTAGTGTACAGTGTGTAGTGTGCAGTTAGTAGTGTACAGTGTGTAGTGTGCAGTTAGTAGTGTACAGTGTGTAGTGTGCAGTTAGTAGTGTACAGTGTGTAGTGTGCAGTTAGTAGTGTACAATGTGTAGTGTACAGTGTGTAGTGTGCAGTTAGTAGTGTACAGTGTGTAGTGTACAGTGTGTAGTGTGCAGTTAGTAGTGTACAGTGTGTAGTGTACAGTGTGTAGTGTGCAGTTAGAAGTGTACAGTGTGTAGTGTGCAGTTAGTAGTGTACAGTGTGTAGTGTGCAGTTAGTAATGTACAGTGTGTAGTGTGCAGTTAGTAGTGTACAGTGTGTAGTGTACAGTGTGTAGTGTGCAGTTAGTAGTGTACAGTGTGTAGTGTACAGTGTGTAGTGTGCAGTTAGTAGTGTACAGTGTGTAGTGTGCAGTTAGTAGTGTACAGTGTGTAGTGTGCAGTTAGTAGTGTACAGTGTGTAGTGTGCAGTTAGTAGTGTACAGTGTGTAGTGTGCAGTTAGTAGTGTACAGTGTGTAGTGTGCAGTTAGTAGTGTACAGTGTGTAGTGTGCAGCATGTAGTATACAGTTAGTAGTGTACAGTGTGTAGTGTGCAGTTAGTAGTGTACAGTGTGTAATGTTCAGTTAGTAGTGTGCAGTTAGTAGTGTACAGTGTGTAGTGTGCAGTTAGTAGTGTACAGTGTGTAGTGTACAGTTAGTAGTGTACAGTGTGTAGTGTGCAGTTAGTAGTGTACAGTGTGTAGTGTGCAGTTAGTAGTGTACAGTGTGTAGTGTGCAGTTAGTAGTGTACAGTGTGTAGTGTGCAGTTAGTAGTGTACAGTGTGTAGTTTTCAGTTAGTAGTGTACAGTGTGTAGTGTACAGTGTGTAGTGTGCAGTTAGTAGTGTACAGTGTGTAGTGTACAGCATGTAGTGTACAGCATGTAGTGTGCAGTTAGTAGTGTACAGTGTGTAGTGTGCAGTTAGTAGTGTACAGTGTGTAGTGTACAGTGTGTAGTGTGCAGTTAGTAGTGTACAGTGTGTAGTGTACAGTGTGTAGTGTGCAGTTAGTAGTGTACAGTTTGTAGTGTACAGCATGTAGTCTGCAGTTAGTAGTGTACAGTGTGTAGTGTACAGTTAGTAGTGTACACTGTGTAGTGTACAGTGTGTAGTGTGCAGTTAGTAGTGTACAGTGTGTAGTGTACAGTGTGTAGTGTGCAGTTAGTAGTGTACAGTGTGTAGTGTGCAGTTAGTAGTGTACAGTGTGTAGTGTGCAGTTAGTAGTGTACAGTGTGTAGTGTGCAGTTAGTAGTGTACAATGTGTAGTGTACAGTGTGTAGTGTGCAGTTAGTAGTGTACAGTGTGTAGTGTACAGTGTGTAGTGTGCAGTTAGTAGTGTACAGTGTGTAGTGTACAGTGTGTAGTGTGCAGTTAGAAGTGTACAGTGTGTAGTGTGCAGTTAGTAGTGTACAGTGTGTAGTGTGCAGTTAGTAATGTACAGTGTGTAGTGTGCAGTTAGTAGTGTACAGTGTGTAGTGTACAGTGTGTAGTGTGCAGTTAGTAGTGTACAGTGTGTAGTGTACAGTGTGTAGTGTGCAGTTAGTAGTGTACAGTGTGTAGTGTGCAGTTAGTAGTGTACAGTGTGTAGTGTGCAGTTAGTAGTGTACAGTGTGTAGTGTGCAGTTAGTAGTGTACAGTGTGTAGTGTGCAGTTAGTAGTGTACAGTGTGTAGTGTGCAGTTAGTAGTGTACAGTGTATAGTGTACAGCATGTAGTGTGCAGTTAGTAGTGCACAGTGTATAGTGTACAGCATGTAGTGTGCAGTTAGTAGTGCACAGTGTGTAGTGTGCAGTTAGTAATGTTCAGTTTATAGCGTTCAACAAGTACTGCACAGTGTATAGTATACAGATCATAGTGTGTAGATAGTAGTGTACAATTGAAAGTATACAGTATGCAATGCATCTTAATATGTTTGACACACATTATGTAAATTACTGAACAGGTAGAATTTAAAATAAGCTCTTATTCTTTTTGATTACAAACAGCATAAGCAACTAAATCTCCAACTATGTGTCCTGCAAGCCTTGCTCAGGGATATAATTCTTTGCCACGTCTGTTTCAACAACGGTAAGTGAATATGAGGTTTCCCATAATGCACTTCTTTTCCTTGTTTTTCTTAGTTTGTGTAATTTTAATATAAAAAACATTATTTAAAATTTGTATTTAATATTTTTGTAAAAATAATTGATCAAATGTGTAAGTATATACCTGTTGGTAAGGGGTGAAAAGGTTTGCAAAGTTTAAATTAACATTTTAAATGTTTTTAAAACGTTACCATAATTGTAACAAGCGTCTATTTTAGTTGGGTCTGTGCAGTCCTGCAATACTGAATAACTTAAACCCTTCTACAGTGTGTAATTTGGAACATCAGTGGCACACATGTAGTGACTGAGCAATCAGACACATAACTGAACATTACATTCAACAAATCTGTTTTAAATACTCTATGCTGAATAACAGTAGCTTGGATGCCAGCCGAATTTAGCCCTGCCCACAAAATGTTTTGCTCGGGCAATTCGGTCTGGACTCCATAGAGGAGGAATTATGCCCGAACAGAAACTGCTTGGACCAATGAAATCATCAGGGCGGGCTTAAGACCAGTAACGTAATCATCCACGTCATCGAAGGCTCTTGGGTTGAGTTTGCTCTTATCCTAAACGGAGAACTTGTTCGTATATGCGTTCACCTTCACTATTTCTCTCAGAAATGATGATCGTGTTGGTAAGTACTCTGTGTATCCTTAAATTATTTTATTACTGGCAAAGATCGTTTACACTCTTTTTCTTGTAACGTTACTTAATCCAGCGTGCGTGCAGACAGGGTTTCCAAGTGTTTTTGCAATGTCGCGCACAATTGCTACTCAAAACTATAGCCCAAAACAATAACTTTCCGGGGGGTTCTCCGGAAAAAAATGGCGTTTGATTGGCAAAATATGTTATTTTGGCAAGGTTGCCTGCTAAAATTCGCATTCCTGGGTTTATATAATCACATAATTGGGGTCGCTTCAACCCGCGGACATGAAGAAAATCACGGACTTGGCAACAGTGCAGTTGAGTTCTGTTGACATTTGACAACTAACGTTACGCGTCGCTCCGTTGCTCTGATTGGTTGTGGGTCTATCGAATTGAGGTCTTTCCTGGCTCGGTTGAAACACGCCCCATAATCACAGCCCAACGGAGCAGATCAGACTCATATTCTGACTAGAATTGAGTATGGCCACGCCAGGCTAGAATAACAGACCTTCTCCTAACACTCCAGAGAAGGATCCTCAGTTACCCTGGAAAGGTAAGAAGTTTTACGTTGTGATACACCATCTTAAACTAATATATCTAATATCTAACCACCTGAGAAATATATACATTTGTATCCATTTCATAATTTGTTTTTACAGGGTTTAATCTATGTGTTAATTCAATCTCTGTTGGATTGGTTTCAGAATTGCTTACTATGGTTAACGAAATTCATATGTACGGCATGTTTGGTGTCTACGAAGTTGAAATGTAAAGATCTGAATGATGGGGTATATGATATGTCAATCCTTGTGCAACATATTATTATTACAAGAGTCTTTAATAGCACCTTCCTCTGCACTTGAATGGCCCACTGAAACAAAGGGCCATAAATCTCCAGAGGAGATTTTCCTGCTTGGACATCCCAACAATCTCATTGGTCAAGTCTACTTGAGGAGGTGGTGACCTCCTGCAGACTTCTTAAGGAGCAAGGCACTCATCCCTCCTCCTCTCTTCTCCTGCTAAAACGGACACGCTGTGGCTGTGGGCTCCCGCATGGCAGGCCTCACACACACCGAGCCAAAGGCCTCACAAGGCCATGGACCAGAAGGCCCAAACTCTGCATGCCATGTGCAACTTCCTCTATGGATTCGAAGCAACCACGCAAGCTCATCATCTCTTCTTCATCCAATGCAGAAGAACTTGATCGCCACGTCAAAGCCATCGGACGGAACCCACAAACTTTCTCCTGCGATTTCACTTCGGACGGTCTTCTACAGCTCAGGCTAAATGCAAGTAAAGTACGAAACAGAAATCGCTGTGTATTTAGTAACTGTAAACTCTTTGTTCAGACAAAGTTTATTAATGATGGTTCTTCACAAAGGTTCTAGATTTTCTGCATAACTCCATCCATCTTTTCTGACCCTTTTCCCTCCAACCACTTTAACCTTACCTCTTGTTATGTATACATTGTGTATGTCATGTTTGTCTTATATTAGTTATAGTCTTGTTCCGTGATTTAGTTATTAAAGTTTGTGCACAATATATGTTGGTCCTGACTCCGTGCCTGCAAACATATTGTCCCTTTAACAGTGTTGGGGCTAGTTACTCAAAAAAGTAATATATTACATATTACATATTACTCTCAAAAATAGTAATGGCTTACTTTACTTTATTACTCCCTGGAGAAAGTAACTAGTTATATTACTAGTTAAATTTTTTTTCTTAATTACTCTATAATTGCCTGAGATGCATCAGATGGAGGGAGAACATACAAAGGAGGAGTGTTCTTTAGGGTCTTTATTACGCCAACAACAGACTGGCACTGTCTAGCACAAATAACTACAAACAACTGTACTTGTGCAATCAAGTACAAACAAGTGTTAACTTCCTCAATGTTTAACAAACACCGTCTGGTGCAAACAATCAATACATTTGATTGTCAATTTATAACAAGTCCAAACATATATTAACTTCCCCAATGTTTAACAAAAACCATCTAGTGCAAAAAAATAAATTTGATTGTCGATTAACAAGTACAAACAAAAAAAATATTAACTTCCTGAAAAAAATATATCCATAAATAAAAAAGACTGGCCTTACCAGCACTGTGTAGAGGAGAGGTACATTGTTAAAAAGCAAAACACAGTGCAGAGGAGAGGTAGGTTGTTGAAATGAGTTAAAGCAAATACAGAAGACTCAAAGTAAATAAAAGGACAAATACAGTTGGCATTTACTGTAATGCATTTTTCTGGTGCAAAGTACTTTATGTTCAAATGAAAGTTTTTGCTGCTTGTGGGGCTGCTCGTTCATGTCACTCTGTCGCTTCGCAAAGAGCTTGATGTGTCCGTGCTGTCGCTGCAGGTGCTTCTTCAAGTTGGAGGTGGAGTTACAAGCGGTGGAGAGCAGCTTTCTCCCCGGGCAGAGTGTGCACTTCACCGTCAAGTTATTTTCCTTCCGTTCAACATAATATTCAAAATAATTACTGAATCTCCACCCGTCGAAACTAGCTTTCTGTTGCTGGGAACCTTCCTCTGAAAAAGAGCTTGCCGTTGTTGACGCTTCCATTTTTCCCCATCTGTCTTTGAGGGTGCCGCTCTGCTGCTGGCTGCCGGGTGTCGAGTGTCGACCAATCGGTGATGGTAAATGATACCTCGTGCCAAACCCAGACCAATCACTGTTCCATTCACGCCCTCCTCCCCTTCCCTTCTGTTCTCTGTGTTGTGTGCCTTGTGTGTGATGAAGGTGCCACTGGCAAATGTAACGCAAGTAACTAGATCGGGAAAACTGTAATAATATTACCATTTTCAGACGAGTAATGCCTTACACTACCAGTTACTGAAAAAAGTAATATTATTACAGTAACGCGTTACACCCAACACTGCCCTTTAATGGAGACAGGGGTAACTGCAGCTTGGAGTAATGGGCGTACCGGACGGTATCTCATCGGTGAAAGGAGTTTCTTTCTGGCAACCGTGTTGGCCAATCAGCGATAACCATACATTGACGTAATTCCCTGTGAGAAGATGGCGGCGGTAAGATGTGGTTTAAATCGTCATAGATAGTCATACTTTTATATATGAGATTAAAGCTTTATATATCGTAGATATGTATATTACAATAGCTTATTAAAAAAACGATCATCATTTATTTATTTTGCGGTTATATCTTGCAGCTTTAGTAATTACTTAATTGTTGTTTAACAGACACATGTTACTGTGAGACGAAACGATGACCACGAGTGCATCGAAGACGAGGCTTACAGAGTTGGCAGTTTGTACCGCTGTCCGTTTTGTGCCACCCATGTTTAAGACAAGTGAAAGACAAAACGTTCTCACTCATTTGCAAAGCCACAGACTTCGCGTGGTTCACCATGAACGTAAGTACAAGTTTAGTTTTGTATTATGCATGTTACATGCATCATTTGAGTCATTCCGTGTCAAATCAACCACATTTCTGTAACTTTTTTTTTGTTAATATATATATTTTTTTTTCTAAAGAGAAATATAAATAGTTAAGAAAGCAAACGTATTGAATGCAATTAATGTCGATTTAGTGGTTAATCCGTTTTGTATTTGTATTACCAATTATATTTTGTAGAGGGGGTCAAAATGACCAATTTCACTTGAGATTTGGGCCAAATTACAGGTCTAGTACAAAGTACTTTATACATTATATTGGTCGTCAACCAAACGTGGGTCTCTTTGCATACAGCTGTTACTTTTATAGAGTAATATCTGAACAATAAATAATGTTGACACTAGAAATGTATCCTGTTTTATTTTTCTATTAACACAATTGGTCATGACCGAAAGGACAAGATCCCGGATACAGGCGGCCGAAATGAGCTTTCTCCGCAGGGTGGCTGGGCGCTCCCTTAGAGATAGGGTGAGGAGCTCAGTCACTCGGGAGGAACTCGGAGTAGAGCCGCTGCTCCTCCACATCGAGAGGGGTCAGCTGAGGTGGCTCGGGCATCTGTTCCGGATGCCTCCTGAACGCCTTCCCGGGAAGGTGTTTTGGGCATGTCCAACCGGGAGGAGGCCCCGGGGAAGACCTAGGACACGCTGGAGGGACTATGTCTTCCGGCTGGCCTGGGAACGCCTCGGTGTCCCCCCGGAAGAGCTGGAGGAAGTGTCTAGGGTGAGGGAAGTCTGGGCATCTCTGCTTAGACTGCTGCCCCCGCGACCCGGCCCTGGATAAAGCGGAAGAAGATGGATGGATGGATGGATGGATGGAACACAATTGCATAGATCAGGGGTGGGGAAACGTTGATCCTGGAGGGCAAAACCTGAAACTTTTCCAAACCTGAAAAAAAAAAAAATCACCTGCCTGTACTTTTGAAGACCTTGATTAGCTTCAGGTGTGTTTGATTAGGGTTTGAGCTAAACTCTGCAAGAGAGTGGCCCTCCAGGATCAACGTTTCCCCACCCCTGATGTAAATATACACCCGCAACATCTAATATTTTGGCTTTCATCACTATTTATGTTTGTCTTTAACAAAATTAACGATTTGAGCCAGGGACCTCTGGTCGAGTTGACAGGGAATGTTAAGATGACAAATGATAACGTGAACGGGGATATTATGTATTGTTAAAGCTTTGGTCCGTAACTTTTTTTCAGTTCAAAATTTATAAAATTTGCGAGTACATCATGAATCCATTTTCCAAACAGTGTTTTTGTCTTATGCTGAATCACTACCGGACACCTATAACAAGTGTCTTTATTCAGACTATTTCAGACTGATTTGGGGCGGCACTAGGGATGCAACAATACAGTTGGTCCACGGTTCAATACATACCTCGATTTTTAACCACGGTTTTTCGGTTTTGGTTCGGTTCTGATGGCTTGTCACATCAGTTTTTTGCTATTCTATTCTTAGGCGACAGGAACAGCAAGAGGTTAAGGAGAAAAAATACTATTTTTTTATTGCAATACTCCTTCTTTATTTTACTTAAAAGAATTGAAAACCCTTACTTAAACTTAAAACTTTACTTTAAAAAAGAAAAAACCTTGTACACATTCCTAGTGTATTGTAAGATATAAAATAAATATAGGCCTATATAAAGATTTACACTGGCAGCTCAGAGCTGTACAGCAGCATTTAAGTATGAAATTGAATTAATAAATGTAAAAATAAAAGACTTCACTATAAAATAAACATTGATTCTTATTAAAGCTATACTGTATTAGTTTTTCAGTCAAGAGCAGTGAGTGATTTTCTTTGTCTTTTGTTGTTGTATTAACATTAAAAGGATTGTTCACTCAAAAATGAAAATTCTGTCATCGAGAAATTAATACAGGTTTGGAACAATATTAGAGTGAGTGAATAATGACATCGTTTTATAGGTGAACTGTCCCTTTAAGGACATCGTGTTCACTATAGGCTGCACTGCTGTCACTTTAAGACCTGTGCCTCTAATGGCTCTAATAACCTCTTACACCAGCTGGAGGCCTTGCTGATGTAAGATTGAATATTATGAAGGATTTCATTAAACATATTTGTTGTCATTTCAAGTAATATTTGTTTTTAGCTCTGGAAAAAATTAAGAGACGACTTAACATTGATTAATTTTTTCCAGAGCTGAATATTTGTTTATTTATATATTTATATTTTATTCAGCTTCCATCAGAGCTGCTCAGATGGATTCTTCTAGATGTGGTGTATGAAGAAGGAGATGGAGCCTTTCTCACTGTCAGTAGTGTGCAGAAAGTTCAACGACATTGTCAGCCGTCAAAGTTTTAGAAGAAAAGCTCACTTTGCCTGCGGCTGGGCAGTATGTATATTTATTACTTTTATTAAATGAACATTAAATGAATATATATATATATATATATATATATATATATATATATATATACATATATATATACATATATATATATATATATATATATATATATATATATATATATATATATATATATATATACATATATATATATATATATATATATATATATATATATATATATATATATATATATATATATACATACAGGGAGTGCAGAATTATTAGGCACGTTGATTTTCTGATCATATTTTTTTTCCAGGCACATTTGACCAATTCCAAACCACAGTAATCCTAATAACTACTATTGATTTAGTATTTAATAATGTATAAGTGATATATAATTGTTCATGAAGGCTGGAAATGAAAATCACCTTATATTCAGGTGTGCAGAATTATTAGGCATGTTTTCTTTTACAGATAAATTGAGCCAAAAAAGAGATTTAACTCAGACTGAAAAGTCAAAAAGTTTTAAATGCCCATGAGAAGGATGCAATACTAATGCAATACTAGACATTGCAGTTAAGGCATGACCATTGGACAGTGAAATGCTCGTTGGGTCAGCAGGGTCAGACAAAAACAGGTGGTGAAGAAAAGACACCTGTTAACTGCAAAAGAATTAAGAATTAAGGTGAAGATTTAAGGGTGAAACCATCAGGAACCCTTTAGTCTCCAGCGCCACCATTTTCCAGAGCTGAACCTACCTGGAGTCTCCAGAAGTGAGTCAGGATCTCAGAGACTTCAGTTAGGTAAAGAATCCTAAAAAATGACCCCCACTAGAAAAGAATCATAAGCTGAAGTGTTGTAAAATACATGAAGCCTGCTTTTTTATAGGCTTTATAGGTTTTATAGGTTGAGAATGACTCTTGAAGGACCAGCACCACATCCTCTAGTACCACTGTTTGAAGAATTCATCTTCCAGAATCTGGCAGTACGTTTTGGGAGTTCATTTTAGTCCATCCTGAAGTCCGTTTTGCAGAGATGGACTAAAAATGAACTCCCAAAACGTACTGCCAGATTCTGGAAGATGAATTCTTCAAACAGTGGTACTAGAGGATGAGGAGCTGGTCGAAAAGAAAACATGCCTAATAATTCTGCACACCTGAATATAAGGTGATTTTCATTTCCAGCCTTCATGAACAATTATATATCACTTATACATTATTAAATACTAAATCAATAGTAGTTATTAGGATTACTGTGGTTTGGAATTGGTCAAATGTGCCTGGAAAAAAATATGATCAGAAAATCAACGTGCCTAATAATTCTGCACTCCCTGTATATTTGTTTATTTATTTATTTTAAATATTTAGATAGTTTATTGCATTAATTTCTTGTGTAGGTATTGTTGACTGGAAGTCTGTCAGTCCAGATGTGAGGAAGATGTACAGAGTTGGAGCTCACCAGGTGTGATGGCTGTGGGTGCATCTACAAAAACACCACTGGATACTGTGGCAAGGGAAAGAAGGGGATCTTCAGAGCTTTCTATTCAGACAGAGATTTTGATGGATTCTGTTCTATGGACTGCTACTACAGCATGATTGAATGGATGGATGAAAAAAGAGATTTGTGTGGGTTCTTTCTGTCTTTCTTTCTTTCTGTCTTTCTTTCTTTCTTTCTTTCTTTCTTTCTTTCTGTCTTTATTACTTTCTGTCTTTATTTCTTTCTGTCTTTCTTTTTCTTTCTTTCTTTCTGTCTTTTTTCCTTTCTTTCTGTCTCTTCCTGTCTCTATCTTTCTTTCTGTCTTCTTTCTGTCTTTCTTTTTTCCTTTCTTTCTTTCTTTCTTTCTTTCTTTCTTTCTTTCTTTCTTTCTTTCTTTCTTTCTTTCTTTCTTTCTTTCTTTCTTTCTTTCTTTCTTTCTTTCTTTCTTTCTGTCTCTCTCTCTCTTTCTTTCTTTCTTTCTTTCTTTCTTTCTGTCTTTCTGTCTTTATTACTTTCTGTCTTTCTTTTTCTTTCTTTCTTTCTGTCTTTTTTCCTTTCTTTCTGTCTCTTTCTGTCTCTATCTTTCTTTCTGTCTTCTTTCTGTCTTTCTTTTTTCCTTTCTTTCTTTCTTTCTTTCTTTCTTTCTTTCTTTCTTTCTTTCTTTCTTTCTTTCTTTCTTTCTGTCTTTATTACTTTCTGTCTTTCTTTTTCTTTCTTTCTTTCTGTCTTTTTTCCTTTCTTTCTGTCTCTTTCTGTCTCTATCTTTCTTTCTGTCTTCTTTCTGTCTTTCTTTTTTCCTTTCTTTCTTTCTTTCTTTCTTTCTTTCTTTCTTTCTTTCTTTCTTTCTTTCTTTCTTTCTTTCTGTCTTTCTGTCTCTCTCTCTCTTTATTTCTCTCTTTCTGTCTCTTTCTTTCTTTCTGTCTTTCTTTTTTTCCTTTCTTTCTGTCTCTTTCTGTCTCTCTCTCTTTCTTTCTTTCTCTCTTTCTTTCTCTCTTTCTTTGTCTTTCTTTCTTTCTTTCTTTCTTTCTTTCTTTCTTTCTTTCTTTCTTTCTTTCTTCTTTTGAACCCAAGCTTGAAAAATTAAATTGATTTAAAAACTGAATTGAAAACTGAATAAATGTTTTAGTGGATAAAGCTGTGTCTGTGTTGCTAAATGTCACTCAACAGAAGGTTACTAAACAATTTTATTTCTTTTTTTTATCAACCATATAATTTGTCTCAGAATCAGACAAAATTGTTTTTAGGGTAAAGCTTAAGGTTTCAGGTAACTGAGCAATACATTTGATACAGTAGCCTATTTATTAATCTTTGTTGGTATTAGGTAAAACAAATACAGCTGTTCATGTTCAGAAAATGATTTTAATCTGTATTAGTACGTTGAATTTAACATTAACAAAGAATATTTTTGTCGTCATTAATTTTGATGGTTAATGAACTTCGACCCAAACCCGCTTTGATGACGTCATTAATCTGCGCCATATGATGACGTCAGTAATCCGCACCATGCAAAAGTTCCGATTGTACTGTTGAAAGTATATATATATATTTTTTTTTTTTAATCGAATATTCTTCATATCATTAACGTTGCTTTTATTTTAAAAGAATGGAATTTGTTTTAATGGGATTCGGTTTGATTTATTGCTTCCTTTTAAGAGTATAAGAACAGTCAGCTTTCGCGACCAATGAGAAACCGTCCGGCACGCCCAGTACTCCAAGCTGCAGTTACCCATACTTACTTTAATGATCGATCTTGCTAATGCGCTCTAAGCGCTTAGGTAAATTCAAAGAAATAATTATTTTTTTATGTGGCTATGAAAAATATCCTTTTCTAAGAATTAAATTAATAATCAATACTGAACATCCTTAGGACGAACTGATTGAATGATTGTAATGTAAATGTAGCTACATCAAGTTAATATAGTTAACTGATTCAAATATTCACAATTAATCACAATGAATAATCATAATGAGTTATGAATAATTATTAATATTTCCCCTCAGAGCTAATTTTTTACACCCAATAGACTCAGATGTGTTGATGAACCTGGTGTCATATGTCAAGAAAATATATAGTAGATGCGCATCTATCACATCTGAAGCTTGCAATTATTTTTGCTTGTTGTATAATGTAACTATACATTTCTTGTTTGAAATGTTCTAGACTGTTCAATTACTTGTAGTAGTGGAAAGTTCAGATACATTTCCTGACTTGGATCTCTGACTGTTATTCAGCGAAATAAACAAATCTTTTTTCAAGTCATATCATTCATTTCGTTCATTTCAGCAGAATCTAATTAAAATGTTACATGCTACATTTGTCAACACATTTAGTACTTTTGGAATAAAAAAAAACCTATAAGCTAATACAGCCATGGCCAAAGCCTTTGAGAAAAGAGAAGATTAATTAATTGCTTAAGCTGGGTCTTCAGTCTATGTATGCAGTCTGTTAGTTCACCTCTCGTGTCTTCGGATTCGAGCCGTTAGTTCCGTCATCATGTCTGCTCTGCGCCATGACAGCCTCTACATGCATCCGGAAACAGAAAAGATTAGTTCATCTCTCGAGTCTTCGGGTTTGAGTCATTCGTTCATCAAGTCCCAGCCCCATAGGCAAGGCTATGCAGTCACCGGAAACAGAAAAGATTAGTTCATCTCTCGAGTCTTCTCGTTCGAGTCGTTCGTTCTTTTTTCACCGCTGCCCCGTTCAGTATCTCACAACATATACATTACAGTCGTATTATTGACTGCATGTTGTAATATATTTATTATTATAAAATCATCAGAAGATATGAGCAATAAACATGTATTATGCCTATCCGTTTTGAACAACCCAATGTGTCCAGGCTTCATATGAAAATCAATTATTATACTAGCTAAAAACTGAACTAAACAAACATAAAAAACTACTCACTTGTTTGTAAGGAAGGTTGTGAATTAACCACAGACTGTAAAGGAATGAACTAATTTCTGAATCCAACACGGCTGTCACGTCACGTGACAAAAGAACGAGACTCGAGAGATGAACTGTTCCTGCATTCAGCCTATGGGGACTTGAACGAACAACTCGAACGAGAAGACTCGAGAGATGAACTAATCTTTTCTGTTTCCGGTGACTGCATAGCCTTGCCTATGGGGCTGGGACTTGATGAACGAACGACTCAAACCTGAAGACTCGAGAGATGAACTAATCTTTTCTGTTTCCGGTGACTGCATAGCCTTGCCTATGGGGCTGGGACTTGATGAACGAATGACTCAAACCTGAAGACACGAGAGATGAACTAATCTTTTCTGTTTCCGGTGACTGCATAGCCTTGCCTATGGGGCTGGGACTTGATGAATGTATGACTTGAGCGAGAAGACTCGAGAGATGAACTAATCTTTTCTGTTTCCTGTACAGAACATATGGGATGTTGTGCATGCACAGTCAACACAAAATGAATGAATCGCTCTCTGAGACAACCCGTTGTTCTCGAGTAATATTAAAGATTTGTTCAAAATGAACAAATCGTTCATGAACGACACATCACTAATTGCTTGTCAACTTGCATATTTGTCTTCTTGTCTACTTGAATGCTTGTCTGCATGTATATATATATATTAAAGGTTCTGTTCTTCGTGATCCCCTTTTTCAAACTTTAGTTAGTGTGTAATGTTGCTGTTAGAGCATAAATAATACCTGTAAAATTATAAAGCTCAAAGTTCAATGTCAAGCAAGATATTTTATTTAACAGAAGTTCCCTTTCAAAGCCTACAGCGAACGTCTGGTTAGGACTACATCCTGGTATTTCCTGCTTTAATTACGTCAGTAGAGCAGTATGTCGACTAACCTCCGCCCACAAGAACACGCGAAAAAGGGGGCGTGGTCTTGCTGCTCCCGCGTGGAGAATAGGAAGTGTTGCGTTCGGTTGCGTTCGTATGGTTTGTTTGTTGCCATGTCGTCGAGACGCTGTTATTTTCATCCCGGAGTCAAGTCACCTTTGTTTGGCTTTCCCAGGGACGCTGTACTTAGAGATCATTGAGCGCATGCATCCCCATTATGGTGAGAGGCGTGACCTTTCCGGTAATGTGCGCTCTGCGTGTGCTAAGCTGCTGTCCAATCACAACACGGGAACCGCTGGCACAATCAGAACTCGTTACGTATTTCTGAAGGAGGGACTTCATAGAACAGGGAAATCTTTCAAGCCGTTTTGAGGACAGTGAAAACAGCGGTATACAGATAAGTAAATTGTAAAAAGTAAATACTGTGTTTTTTTACACGCGAAACATGAACACATGTTATATTGCACACTGTAAACACAATCAAAGCTTCAAAAAAACACGAAAAACGGGACCTTTAAAGATCTATAAGAAAATGACAATATGGTTATGAATCAATAAAGATTGATAAGAAAATGACAGGATGATAACATTTAACAGTTATTTTACATTTTAATAATATTTCACAATATTACACACACACACACACACACACACACACACACACACACACACACACACACACACACACACACACACACACACACACACACACACACACACACACACACACACACACACACACACACACACACACACACACACACACACACACACACACACACATGTTTGTTTTTGTGAAATGTGAGGACATTCCATAGGCGTAATGGTTTTTATACCGTACAAACCGTATTTTCTATCCCCTTACACTGCCCCTGCCCCTAAACCTAACCCTCACAGGAGACTGTGCAGTTCACTTTCTGTGAAAAAAAAACTTGTTCTGTGTGATTTATAAGCATTTTGAAAAGTGAGGACATGGGGAACGTCCTCATATTTCACCCTCTTTTTGTAATACCTATGTCATACCCATGTCATTATACACATTTGTCCTGATATTTCACGAAAACATGCCCACACATACACACACACACACACACACACACACACACACACACACACACACACACACACACACACACACACACACACACACACACACACACACACACACACACACACACACACACACACACACACACACACACACACACACACACCTCTCCTTATGTTTTCACAGTGACAAAGATGGCCACATGTCTGCTGTGAGACAAACCCCTGCTCATCTGTTCATCCTGGAGAGAGACAACTGACTTCTTCAACCAAGATAAGTTCAACCGTTTTATATGCTAAACCAATCATTCAATTCACTGCAGTTTTTACAATCACTTTGGCACTAATTTCAGAACCTTGACATCATTTTTCAAAACTATAGTCACAAAACTCAAAACGGTCATCACTTGTAACACAGGCTGTCCAATGTTCAAAACATTGCATTGTGCATTCATATCTTTGAAGAAATCTTGCACTTGCACAATCATTGGTTAAAAAAACAAATAGATCACCCCCACACAAGCAACCGATAGTTTCACTGTCTTTCTTCGTACAAAATAGGTGATACTTGTTTCATTATGGAACTACATTAGCCTGGGAAAACCCAGACAACTTCCGGCAAATTTAGATTTGCTCTGCAAGTAGTCTGGCAAAGAGTCCATTCAAACCCATTTCTAAACCCTAGAAATCGCGGCACCAATTAGAAACGTTGGGGCGGGCTTTACACGATGACGACAGCGCAGCGACGTTGAAGCAGATTTGCCGCTGCTGTGGAGCATCACTCGTTCGAATCAGCTATCGCGTCTGTTTTAAGCGATTTAAACTTCTCCTTTTCGTTAAAACCCGAGCAAAGAACAACACTCAAAGCCTTTATATCTAAAAAAGATGTTATCGCTGTCTTACCGACTGGATTCGGCAAAAGTCTGATACCAGCTTGGCCCTTTGGTGGCTAAACGAATGGGTCTTAGCGAGAGACCTCTGGTAGTGTTAATGTTTTACAAAATATAGTTTTAAGTCCTTTTCAGGAGTGAATGAAGTTGTTTAAAGCTCAAATCTGTGGTTTATTTATAAAGAGAGCGCCTTTTTTAAAAATTTGACAAAAAGTTGTTTAAAAAGTTGTGAGTTCCAGTGGTTCAGCGGCGCTCAATCGATCATTGAGCCCGCCGAGAGGCGCCTTTCCTCGGCCAGTCCTTCTGCCGCCTGCCGCTGGCTCTGATGTCTCTGCAGTGGTTAAACCGTCTCGTCTTGTGTAGATCTAACGGCTGATCTTTGCTCTCATTAATCTATAATTTGTTCCTAGACAGATCGTTTTGTCTGAGGGCAAAGTGAAGTTTCATAACTTAATATTTTTAAGATATTAAACTTTACCGTTGTAGTCTAGCGCTGACTTTGACTGAATTGCTTTTTTTATTGTATAGCTTCTTATACCTTTTACTTATACTTTTATAATTGCTATTGATGATCACACATAAACTGACATTTAACGAAAAGAGACTGGGTTGTGTTTTGTGTCATATTTAATTTATTACAGTGATAATCATAGCCTATATTATGTGTGTGTGTTTTTTTAAATGTAAACGAAAAGAGGCTGGGTTTTTTTATATTTCGTTTTGTTATAAACATGCATTGCCTGCACTACATATACAAATATATACTGAGTGATACTGTCAAAGGCATAGTAGGCGGCTAGTGTCCTCCCGTCCTCGGGAGTTCGTTCTCCGGAGTCAAACTTGGTAAGTCACGGACGCAAGTCAGAAGTTCGCGTACGAAATATGTCATAAAACACCACTGCCTCATTTCATAAAAAAAATAAAAATAAACATAATAATAATAATAGCCACACGAATGTGGTTCAGGCAACGCGTAGCTAGGCCTACATTGATTATCTTATATATTTATAATAAAACGAAGTATAAAACACCCTGCCTCTTTTCGTTTACATTTTAAAAATAATATATAAAACATTAATATGTGGTTTAGGTAAGGTGACCAGATTTCTGAAATGGAAACCGGGGACATTTCCTATTTGAGAACACAAGTACAGACAAGAACGCATATTGAGAAACGGCCAGTCAGATGTTTCTCCGTCGCTCTGCATACGTCATCTCCCTCATCGCTCTGATTGGTTTTAGGTCTATCCAATTGCGCCGAGAGGCATTTGAGCGACGCCCGTTGGTGACGCCCCTTTGGAAATTATTTGTCTATGAAGCTTTGCCAGACCATAACTCAGTTACTACTGAGAATGGTCTGGTTTTAACCAGGCTAGAACTACATGTAAAAACATCCCAGTAAAAGTACTGCAGTAGTAGAGAGAATACTGCAGACACTGTGGAATCATTGAAGAATCTGAAATATATTGATGAAAAACAATACAGTACAATCACAACATAGGTTTATTTGAATCAAAGCTAAAATAATTAGCTATGAAATAGAAAAGACAGTACTGTAACATCAAATGCAGTGTTCCTCAACTTTCTTGCTTGTACTGTAGAAAGCAAAACATAGGAGTAATTACTGTACCTCTAAATTTCCGCTGGCCAATGCAATTCCGACCTCTCCTCCTTGTCTTGAAGAAGAAGAAGGAGGAGAAGAAAAAGGAGAAATGTTATTGTTTGTATGAGTCAAAATGCACCACATAAAACACATAGTACCAACAAATTTTACAAACATACCTGCACAATGAGGAAACAACACCTGGAAATGAAGGATCCAATCAAGAAAGAATAAATCAGTTCTACATAAAACACAAGACAATGCACAAATTAATTATGGTTGTACCACGTAATACAAAATCAAAATAAATCATTATAAAACAACACATTCGATGCCAAACGCATATGAAAAGTTCCCTAAGGAGTTAATTGAAAGAATCCACACAAAGTAAGTATTTATGCGTTTTACACACTTTTAAATGATAATTCTCTGCCTGCTCAAAACATGCAACTCACCCACAGTCTATCTCGTTAGTTTTGCTGTGGGCGGTCCCCATTCCTCGAGATAAAAGCCATCACGCACACCTACAGATGGCGCTGTCCCCATTTATGCATCATTTAACACTTTAACATTTACACTCCGTTACACTTACACTGTCTCTTGATCTCTTACAGTGAGAAATGTCGCTACTGCTTGACAGTAAAGACACAGACAGATTGTTGCATACAAAGCACAGTGCAACATTGCACTTCAGGCAGATGATAGGAGTCTTGACTTTCTTGTCCTCCATTTAGCACATAATGCTAACTCTTCTTGCTTATAAATAGCTGAAAAAGCTCAAGTGGAGAATACGTAGCATTCATTATCAGCTGAGGTCCTGGTGGTCGTTTTGTAGCACATGAGAACAAAACCAGGTCCTCGTCTACATTGTGCCAGTTTTCTTCATCAGAAGATGATGATGGCTGAGCACTCCTCCCTCTTTGAATGTACATCAGTGTTTCAGATTGTTCCCCTTGCGTGATGGACAGTAGGAGATCAAACCAATTTAATTATGTTACACAGACCATAATATACAGTTTAGTCAGGATGAATGTTGACAAAATGTTACTGACCCTAACACTGATGACTATATTACAATCATAAGAAAGACTTTATAAGCAGGCTTTGCAAATGTTGCATAAAAGGTATCATATAAATCATCATTGTAACTATTTTTTTTTGTATTCGGCCACTAGCTGGCGCTAACGTGTTTTACAGCTCTGTAATCACGCGGTGTTTGACATATCCACACCAATATGCATATCATTTGATAGATCTCCTCATGCTGAACAACTTTGCCTCAAGAACCACTGCTGTCAATCAAATCGTTCATTAAATATTTGCAATTATGTTAAAAACCTACTTTTGCGAGCTAGTCCTAGGTTTTTGCCCGATCGGAACCAAACCACTGCAGTATGACTCTCTGGACTCTACTGATCAATAGTTATCAAGAAATTGAACTTTACCCTTTGGTTAGCTATAACAGGGTCATTTAGAGAACGGGTGTAGCAAAACATGCTCAAAAGCCTATTAATCCTGAACGAAAACTCAAAACTCACACAAAAATAGGTGAACACGTGCAGCATATGGCTCTAAACAAGTATGAACATTTTCATAGAGATCGGGCATTAGATGCCTCTATAACAGTTAAAAAGGTGACAATGTGCCAATGCTTATAATGGAGCATTACCTTAAATTGCCATAAAGCCACCAGAGGGCAGCAGAAGACCACTCATTGGTTCATTCCGCTCACTAAGCATATATATAAACTTTAAAAAACATTATAATAGCATTGCAAATGACATTTTGTCAATGTTTACCAATTAATTTGTTCATTTGATGTATGTTTTTACAATAATATTATATTACAAATAAAATAACGCCTGAAAATATGTTTTAAAGGGGAAAACCTGGAATAAGCAATTTGTTACCTATTATTTATTTCAAATATCTATATCTGCAACAAAATGTTCATATGAGTTAGCATGTTTGACGGCATTAACTTGCCCATTAAATGAAAAACAGACATTTAAAAGGAAATAGGTTAAAATAGGTCATTTTGTCATACTATTTACTTATAATGTTCTATAATTCATATTTAGACATTATAAAGTAACTGTTATAATATTTACAATCAAATTTTCTCAAAATTAATCACTTAGTTTACATTACATTACATTTAGTCATTTAGTAGACACTTTTATCCAAAGCGACTTACAAATGAGTGCAATAGAAGCAACTAGGACAGTCAAGGGCAACAATATGCAAGTGCTGTAACAAGTCTCAATTAATCTAGAACAGAACACATAGGACTTTTATTTTTATTTTTTATAAATAGACAAACAGAAAATGAATAGGGTGATAAGTGCTATTCTTGATTGGTCAGGTGGTGCTGGAAAAGATGTGTTTTTAGATGTTTCTTGAAAATGGCTACAGACTTGGCCGCTCGGATTGAGATAGGCAGGTCATTCCACCAAGTGGGAACGGTCCAGGAAAAGGTCTGTGAGAGTGATTTAATGCCTCTTTGGGATGGCACCACAAGGCGTCGTTCATTTACAGAACGTAATCTCCTGGAGGGTGTGTAAGTCTAGAGTTTAGGTATAATGGTGCAGAGCCAGTGGTTGGCTTCAATATCTATTGAAGTATTGGTATTGTCAATTGTGCCACATTACGAGTAATGTAAAACCTGAAGGAGACTTACAGTAAATATTTAGTTACCCAACATATATTATCTATCATATAACTGCACAAAAAAAGCCTATGGCGGTCTTTAAAATGGTATTTTCCTTCTATGGCTTTTACATCCTAATTGATCTTAATTTTTACATGTTTGCTAAATAAAACCTCATATTTTTCGACAACATTAGTAGGGACCTTGGGAATAACCCGGTCTGGGAAATAAGAAAGCCTTAACCATGCCCGGCACAAATTCCAAGCACGAGGTTGCCACAGACAAAGCTTGAATGTCTCCAATTCTTCTAAGAGACGAGATAGCGAGCAAAAATAATGCTTTTAAGATGAGAAACTTCTCAGGGACCTCTTCAATTGGCTCAAACGGGGCCAAAGACAAGCCCTGTAAAACAATAGCCAAGTCCCAAGCCGGCACCCTGGTGCGAACCGTTAGGTAGAACCAAAGACAACAGTGAGCGGTCTCTGATGATGCGAATAGATCGACATCCGCTCTACCGAAGTTCTCCCACAGGAGCTCCACCACCTCGGTGTGGAGTCTCCATTCCCCGGCCCTCGGCCCCTGTCTCGACTGGATGTCTGCTTCCACATTTAAATACCTCAGGATATAAACTGCCCTGATTGAGCGCAGTTTCCCTTGGGCCCAAAGGAGGATCTGAAGAGCCAGTCTGTATAGCAGGCCCGATCTCAACCCCTGTTCTCTGAGCGGACTAACAGATGATGGCCCCTGAGTTCCGGCAGGAAGTGTCTCAGGGCCTGAAACACCACCATCATTTCCAGACAATTTATGTGCCAGGAGCGATGATGGTCCTGCCATAGGCCCTGGGCCAAGCGACCACTCATGGTCTCCCCCCAACCCGTAAGAGAAGCATCCGTCATTAGAGTGACTCGACAACACAGAGCTCCCAACACTGGGCCTTGAACTAAGAACCAAGGCTGCTTCCACATCACCAAGGCACGAAGGCATCGCCACATGAACTTGAAAACCCCTTGGTCATGAGCCACCAATGCAACGATCATATGTACAACAGGCCGCAAGGAATCACGTTGGGCGCCGCTGCCATCAGACCCAACAGTCTCTGATATATACAAATAAATATAAGCTATAATTTGCTAGTTAGTTCACATGCATTATTTTACACACTACCAATAACAGTTTGAAATAATTGAGACATTTAATAATTAAGACTAATGTTTTTGAAAGGAAAAGGCTGAATTTATTTGATTAAAAATACAGTAAAAACACAATATTAAGAAATATGAATACAATTTCTAATAGCTGTTGTGAATATATAGTAAAATGTTTTTTATTCCTGTGATCAAAGCTGAATTTATCATCATTACTCCAGTCTTCAGTGTCACATGACCCTGCAGAAATCATTCTCATATGCTGTATTTTTCATTTAAAAAAAACTTCAGGACCAATAATATTTTTAAACTTGAATTTTTAAACAAATTGAGCCCTATTTCATAAGATGACAGATGTCAAGCTCCTGAAAGGACATATAACCACTAGAAAGGCAGCATAAAATAGTCCACATTCTGCACTACATACTAAGTCTTAGACCATAGCATTGCTTATATGGACTGATTTTATGGTAGATATTGAACCTTAGTGCATAGTGCTTTTCAATTTGGGTAGGGCAAATCCATACGGAAATGGTACCAGAGTAATTTAGTGTAAATAAGAGGCACTTTTATGATGGATAGATGCACTTTTATGATGGATAGATGCACTTTTATGATGGATAGATGCACTTTTATGATGGATAGATGCACTTTTATGATGGATAGATGCACTTTTATGAAGGACGGATGCACTTTTATGATGGATAGATGCACTTTTATGATGGATAGATGCACTTTTATGAAGGACGGATGCACTTTTATGATGGATAGATGCACTTTTATGAAGGACGGATGCACTTTTATGATGGATAGATGCACTTTTATGAAGGACGGATGCACTTTTATGATGGATAGATGCACTTTTATGATGGAAAGATGCACTTTTATGATGGATAGATGCACTTTTATGATGGACCGATGCACTTTTATGATGGACGGATGCACTTTTATGATGGATCGATGCCCTTTTATGATGGACGGATGCACTTTTATGATGGATGGATGCACTTTTATGATGGACGGATGCACGGATGCACTTTTATGATGGACGGATGCACCTTTATGATGGACGGATGCACTTTTATGATGGATAAATGCACTTTTATAATGGATAGATGCACTTTTATGACTTTATGCGCAACCAGATGGAACAGTCAGTTGCGGATGATCGAGTCGGTGCTGAAAATGTTTGAAAAGGCTGACATCGCAGCACTAGACGTAAAAGGAGAAGTCGAACGATACCCCGCAATGCCAAGAGTGAACCCCGATGTTGACGTCCTTAGCTTCTGGAAGGACAACTCCATTATTCTGCCCCAACTTTCACAAATGGCCAGACGAATATTTAGCATCCCCAGCGGCTCGGCCAGCACAGAAAGGGTGTTTTCTATTGCCGGCCTGATGTCCAGCACGAATCGCATATGCTTGACACCTGCCACTCTGCAAAAGCTTGTTTTTCTGATAGTGAACACAGCATTGGATATATAGTTTTGATGATTACAAATTCAACCAACCAATCTTTTTGCCGTTCAGATAATTCAGTTACAGTTCTTAACCTCTTAAATAGCGCCCTTATTTGGGTTAGGGTTAGGGTTAGGGTTAGGGTTAGGTAGTTAATGCCTAAAAGTAGGCAATAGTCTATTTTTTTCTGTTGGAATTTTAACTCATTTTAGTTTGGTGATTTATAATTTTATTTCATGTTTTTCGTTTGGTCATTTAGGCTAATTTAGCCTCATCCAGCATTTAGTTTTATGTTAATTTTGTTCAAAAGTGAGCTAAACGATAGCCTAATTTATTAGCTTACTATTATTTATTGGCTTAATATTACTGTTCCAATGAAGAACGTTGATGTTTTCCACCTAGTATTGTGTATTTATTTTACAATGAATGCATCTTTAAATCTGCACAGAGGTTTGTGATATTTAAATAAATAAAATAAAAATTAAAGCTGCAAGCAGCGCTGAAAGGGCCCTCGCACCCAGTGAATAGTGGTAAATATAGGAGACATATGGCAAAGTCACTTCGATGTGCTACACTTCCTGCTGCCAGCAGGTGATGCTTTGACTATAACTGAATATTGGCGTATAGATTTCTTCAGGCCAGCTCTTTTATCAAACATGTGAAGTTTAAGACAGATCAGACATTGTCTGAGTTACAACAATTTCCTGTTTTGTGGCATTAATCGCATATATTAGCACTGAACCTGTGTTGCATGATTTAACGTGTTTTTAGCATCTTTGGTACTTCGTGGCATATTTAAATGTGTTTCTGGGAGTGAATACAGTGTAAAGCATGCCATTTCCTGTTGCCAGCATTTTTTCAAATACGCCGCACTTTCGCCGCATAAATTGCCTATTTCCGCATGCAAAATATGCGGGGCTAGCATGATTTCATAATCCCCGCATTTTCGCTGCAAAAGTCATATATATTAGCAGAAAGTTGAAAAATGTTTGTTTACTTCACACAAGAGCCGCCATTTCCCCCTATTGCCATGGGAACGTTTTGAAGTGACGTAATTACCCGACGTGAACGTCATCAAAAAGCTGCAAACCCCGTGGAGAAACCATAGATATCGGTGAAACCATGATGAAGCACGCAAATTCACATTTGCCAACAAAAATAACAGCAAAAGACAGCGCAATGCAGTTTCCCCTTGTGTTGACCAATTTCAAAACACAGCACCATGAAGCTTCGAAGCGTTATGAATCAGTGAGTCGATTCAGCGGTTTGGAGCGTTATGAATCAGTGAGTTGATTCAGCGGTTTGGAGCGTTATGAATCAGTGAGTCGATCAGCGGTTTGAAGCGTTATGAATCAGTGAGTCGATTCAGCAGTTTGGAGCGTTATGAATCAGTAAATCGATTCAGCAGTTTGGAGCGTTATGAATCAGTGAGTTGATTCAGCGGTTTGGAGCGTTATGAATCAGTGAGTCAATTCAGCGGTTTGAAGCGTTATGAATCAGTGAGTCGATTCAGTAGTTTGGAGCGTTATGAATCAGTGAGTCGATTCAGCGGTTTGGAGCGTTATGAATCAGTGAGTCGATTCAGCGGTTTGGAGCGTTATGAATCAGTGAGTCGATTCAGTGGTTTGGATTGCCAAAGTCACGTATTTCAGCAGTTTGACACACAATCCCAATCATGAATCGACTCGCTGATTCATAACGCTTCGAAGCTTCATGTGCTGTTTTTTTTAAATCGGTCATCACTATATAAGTAGTTATTTAGGTTTTAGCACAAAAACTATTCTCGTCGCTTCATAAAGTTATTGTAGAACCACTGTAGTGAGATGGACTTTGTAATGACGTCTTTAGTACCTTTTAAGGGTCTTGAGAGTGCACAGTGCATTGAGCCAGTGGAGGCCTTTCTGAGCCATCGGATTTCAACTAAAATATCTTCATTTGTGTTCCGAAGATGAACGGAACACAACTTACAGACAGGTGTCCAACGACATGAGGGTCAGTCATTAATGACAGAATTTTCATTTTTGGGTGAACTAACCCTTTAAGAGATTGCACTTTGTGCATTGGAAGCACTCAAATATCTGTTTTGTAAAGCTACCTCTGTAAAACAGGAAGTTATTTATTCATTTCTTCAGAAGTTGTAGCATTTTCCTTTTGTAAAGCTACATATTAAGGTCTTCAATAAAAGAAGATGAGAAATTAAATATTCCCAGCACTTTCTGTGATGTAGTGCTTTTTTTTCTTTTTCATCAAACCGCAGTTTTTGCAAGTTCCCGCAATTTTATCGCATAAAGTTGCATAAATATCCCGCATTTTCCATCGCATTTTTTAAGAAAACGTGCCACATAATCAAGGATTTTTGCCCGCAACAATCACAAAAAAAGCCGCATTTTTCTGGAAGGACTGGTATTACTGTCAAAATGTAGCACATTTCTGTTATTATTATTTGTTTGTGTTGTGTTAGGTTTTGAACATAAGTTTAACAAATTTTATGAAAAGAGAATGTCAAAATATTCAAATTGGTCTGTATAGTTCATAATGTTTTGGTGGTGTTTGTGTCTAAGTGAGAAAAACTGGCAAACTTCAGACAGGCCTGGACATGCGCTGCCTTGAACAGGGGGACCTTGCCTTCACTGCAGGAATTAATCCATGTGTGGAGTGTGTTACTAATGGTTTTCTTTGAGACTGTGGTCCCAGCTCTCTTCAGGTCATTTACCAGGTCCTGCCGTGTAGTTCTGGGCTGATCCCTCACCTTCCTCATGATCATTGATGCCCCACGAGGTGAGATCTTGGATGGTGCCCCAGACCGAGGGAGATTGACCGTCATCTTGAACTTCTTCCATTTTCTGATAATTGCGCCAACAGTTGTTGCCTTCTCACCAAGCTGCTTGCCTATTGTCCTGTAGCCCATCAAAGCCTTGTGCAGGTCTACAGTTTTATCCCTGATGTCCTTACACAGCTCTCTGGTCTTGGCCATTGTGGAGAGGTTGGAGTCTGTTTGATTGAGTGTGTGGACAGGTGTCTTTTATACAGGTAACGAGTTCAAACAGGTGCAGTTAATACAGGTAATGAGTGGAGAACAGGAGGGCTTCTTAAGAAAAACTAACAGGTCTGTGAGAGCTGGAATTCTTACCGGTTGGTAGGGGATCAAATACTTATGTCATGCTATAAAATGCAAATTAATTATTTAAAAATCATACAATGTGATTTTCTGGATTTTATATGCATTCGCTCACAGTTGAAGAGTACCTATAATGAAAATTACAGACCTCTACAAGCTTTGTAAGTAGGAAAACCTGCAAAATCAGCAGTGTATTAAATACTTGTTCTCCCCACTGTATATGTGTGGAATATGCACCTGCTTGGTCTGCAAACGGGAGTCCCGTTCCATTATTCCCAGATGCAGTATTCGGCTGGCCTGACACACCGAGTTGGTACTGGAGGAGACAACCTTTCTGAAGGCTTTAATCTAAACCTAACCTTTATGATCTCAGAGAAACCCATCTGATCATAGCGCTGGCAGGAGGACTCTCTACTGGGAAGTTGGAAAGCCTTAATCATCATATCTAAGCCCATAGATGCAGTGTAAATGCTTTGAATCTGAACGTCCTCATGGTTTCCATGCGATCATTTTTGGCAGATGAATGTCAGGTCCATGTGGAATCCATCTTACTGGTATCTCGTTTTAATTTGCAACAACAGGTTTTTTTTAATTGTTTTTATTCCCCTAACCTTGACGAACAAATACGTCTTTTTTATGGGACTGCTGTGGGCACGATACAGATGTACTAGTTACTACCTCACCTGGCCCCGAGACAGGTCGGAGGATCCACTGCTCTCTCCTGGAACCAGCAGTGCTTTCACACAAGCTTGTGCTGCGCCTCCTCTTTCTTCTGTGGACCCAGAACCAGCACCTGCTTGGTCTACACTCCTTCAGTGAGAGAGCTCATGTACCCGGCTTCGTCATGGATGCTCTCCTCCATGGCCATTCCTTCTGCAGATTGGATTGCCTTCCCGTGGTAATCACACACAATGGCGCCTTTAGAAAATGGTCGTGTTGCAACCACTCTTATAATCAAGAGAACATTACGAGGTCTGGATTGCTGTCATCATTGTGGATTTCTCCATCCGATGAGGATGTTTTCCACCTACTTGTTGATCCCGTTTCCACTTTGGATACAATGCACTCTAAACACCTAGTTTAGAGTGATCGGTTTGATACGTTGACAGCATGAATGCAGATTTATGTAAATATAATACACAGGAGAGTCCAAGCAGGAGGAAGTAGATAATCACTGAAGTGTTCAGATATTTATTGTTTTTTTTTTTCTTATATTTTAATCTGTGTTTTACGAATGTTTATAATAAATGTATTCCAAATACAATTATACATTATTTTGCTCAAACATGTTTATTGATTTATTTTCATAGCTCAAAAAAAAAAAAACATTTTTGCTTTATATAGGTAGTCCGAAAAGCTCGAAGATCGACGAGAAACATCCTAGCGGTAATCGGGGAGCGGGTTCGTGGACGCGGGGTCGCTGCGCGCCGGTCAGCAGAATTTTTTGGCGGGCCGGCCGACGCGCTCCCACGACCCTCCCGGGCCGGCCGAAACATCCCTGCCTGGTTCGGCAGCCCTGACCCCACCAAACCAGTGCTCATGTCTACGTCTCAGCACCCTCCTATCAGATCGGTGTACTTTACCATATGTGATAATAATTCCCAGAAATCATGCAACAGTTTCCGAGAATTCAGATTATTTAAATTTTTTTTACAATTAATTTAACATTCTTTTATTCATATTAAATGTGTAAAAGACATTTGTTTTGCAGCCAAGAAAAGACATGAGAGTATAAACCTTTCAAACATTTATTATGAACACATGGAACAACAAAATAATGAACGGTAAGCAGATTGAAAACGGAAAAAAACTGGGTGGCTTTCCTCTGCCGCTTTTTCAAGATCCAGAGGGATTGGCGACAGCACGAAAGGGGGATCAGGAACTTCCTCTTCCCTGGGCTGGGTAACTTCTGAAAAGAAGGAGAAAGAGAAAAAAGAGTCAGCAAACACGCACACAAACGGTTAAACAAGCTGCATGAGAATCAGCCGCCTGCTTTGCATCCAAATTAATGGCGTAGAAGCGGTCAGCCGTGGAGATGTTGTGGATTGGGATACCTTGTGCCGGTCCGTCTGGAGAGCTGGCTCCTCCACAGCAGGTGGTAGCAGTGAGTCAGTCTGTATAAAGTCTCTCTAAGACTGTCCAGAAGCTTGCGGAGGTCTTCCTCTTCTTCCCATAACATCTGGCAGTTGGGGTTATCACAGAGGGGCCAATCCTCCTGCCTCGGCTCCTGCCCCACCGCCTGCTCCAACACCTGCCTCGCCTTCTGCCCCACCGCCTGCTCCAACACCTGCCTCGCCTCCTGCCCCGGCTCCTGCTCCAACACCTGCCTCGCCTTCTGCCCCTCCTCCACCATAGATTGACTGCCGGTCCTTTTCGGTGACTGGCGGAGGCGGGCTGCGTGAAAAGAGGGAGAAGTGTCAAGCGTGTGTGTGTGTGTGTATTGGAGGTCGGAGTCAAAAACGTACCCAGGATCTCAGGGATGGCAACCTTTGCCTTGGCCAGGCACTGGCAGATAGTGGACTTGCGGATAAGGCGGCCCTCCTTGGCCTGCTTTACTTTGACCTCGTGCATGACCACTCTCTGCCGGACGGAGCGGATCATATTTCGGATCTCCCGGTTCAGCCCCACCATTACTGTCCGGGAGAGCCTGCTGGTGGGCGGCAGGGTCTCGGTCACGTAGGCCAGGAACTGGGCCACATTCTTCAGATAGTGGTGAATCGTCGGCTCCGCGATCTTGGCCTGGGTGAGGTTGTTCAGGCAAGACCCCATCCTCGCCGTCTGATTTAGGAAGCCCAGGCTGGCCAGGTTCGTCTGCCCCGCCGCCGTGTAGCCCACAAAATTCCGTATACAGAAAACTTTGCAGGCTACATTATTCACTAGCCTCGGGCCCGGATCCGCTCCCTCCTGGTGGCCTCGGAACTCCTCAAGTAGGACATCTGCGGAAAAACACACAAGAACGACAGGGTCAGTCAGAACAACGGCCACAGAGAAGGTGAGAAAGCGACAGAGAGCACAAGAGGTACTGACTCAAAGCTGGCACTGCTCCTGCTCCTCGTCTCCCAGAGTGCAGATGGGGTGGTTCCCGAGGTCCCCGGCCTCCTGGAGGTCCAACACAGAGGACATGGGAACTGCCGGGTCGCTGGCCCGCAGCTTGGCCAGGTCTGCGAGGATCTTTGTTCTCTTGAGGGAGTCCATGGCCTGGTGTTCGGCCCCGGCCGTCAATTCCGTGTGGGCCTTGAGGTGCCGGTCCATCCGGGCGGTCGGCTTACCACAGCCTAGCACGGGGCAGGTACCTTTGCGGACGTCTACCCTCCCGGATGGGATGGAGAGGAGTAGTTTCCGCTCCTCCTTGTTTCTCACTCTTAGGTGCTGGCTGAGCTGGCTGTACGCTTTAAAGCAAATCGGGCAATCTACAATAATTTTTGAATTAACTTTGAGCAAAATAAAAGTGCGAAATGCGTCAAAGTTCGAAAGTCGAGGGGGCCCCTGCGTTACCGAGATATTCTTATTAATTTTAACTAGAATTTGCCCCCTACCACAGTATTTATAGATGCTTTTTCACATTGTAAATCAATGTTTATGGATTGAACCACCCGTGCCATGCTCGGTGCACTCATTGGGATACATTTGACTTAACTTCTCGGGTCTTTTGAGAGCACACAGTGACAACACACTGTGTTTATGCAATTTGTTTTGCAGCCAAAAATGACAAGAACACAATAAACACAATCATGCAACATCACAATTATAAGAACTGTTTTTTTGTTGTTGTTTTTTTACAAATGAACACATAAAAACACATTGAACATTAAAACCAATTAAAAACAATTAAAACCATTCAAAAAAAGAAAAATGTATCGTCTGCACTTCCTCCTGCATGGATGGGAAAAGCTCTTCTGAAAAACAAACAAAGCATTGATTTAGTTTCACGTATTGAGTAACTGTAGCACTATTAGGATTATGATGACAATCAATGGATTCCTACCAGTGATTTACATCAGCTGATCATCAACAGCCGGACCCTGCTCCGGCACCTCTACCTCCTCCAGCACTGGGAGGGCTGGTCACCCGGCGGTTGGTCTTCCGCCGGGCGGGAACCTGACGGTTGTTCTGGCGGGGCGTCAGGTGGGGCCTCGTCCTGGGAGAAGTCGTGGACCATGGGGACTGCTGGCTCCGAATCCCAAAGAATCCGGAGCTTCCCCATGGTCACCAGCCTCCTCAATGACCTCACCACCTTCTTCCTCGCCTTCTCCTTAACATCACAATTATAAGAACTCTTTTTTTCTTTATTTTTTTTTTCTTTCACATAGGAACACATTAAAAAAACATTAAAACACATTAAAACCAATTAAAAACAATCAAAACCAGTCCAAAAAAGAAAGATTTATTGTGGCGACTTCCTCCCGCATCGATGGGAAAAGCTCCTCTGAAAAACAAACAAAGCATTGATTTAGTTTCACGTATTGAGTAACTGTAGCACTATTAGGATTATGATGACGATCAACGGATTCCTACCAATGATTTTTGACAGCTCTTCCTCAACAGCCGGACCCTGCTCCGGCACCTCTACCTCCTCCAGCACTGGGAGGGTTGGTCTTCCGCCGGGCGGGAACCTGACGGTTGTTCTGGCGGGGCGTCAGGTGGGGCCTCGTCCTGGGAGAAGTCGTGGACCATGGGGACTGCTGGCTCCGAATCCCTAAGAATCCGGAGCTTCCCCACGGTCACCGGCCTCCTCAATGACCTCACCACCTTCTTCCTCGCCTTCTCCTTAAACATTATAAAAACAGCATTTCAGTATTCTTTGCATAACCAGACAGCTGTTTCATACATTCATTTGGTCAATCCTATCAGTTTTAAGACTGACTTACCATCAAGTCCTTGTGGCTCCTCTCCAGGTGCTTCTCCTGGTACTTTATCCGCTTGCCGCAGAGTGGGCAGTCCAGGTCGTACAGCCTCACCCTGTGGTGTGCAAAGTGAATGAGCAGGGTCCGCTATTGAGAGTTTCCCATCTCATGCACCCCGCTCAGGTGGCGGCTAATGTTCACAATCACAGACTTAACAGCTGTATGAAAAGATGATGAGAAAAATTTAAGAAAAAATTGTTAGAACACACAGGGTATATGACGCAAAACGATTTAATACTGTGTAATAAATTATTTGTAACACTTTGATATGGCAAAAGTAACTACAAACACTGAATAGATCAACTTACGAGGTCCAAAATGGCCAGGCATTGTATGGCTATGAAGAAGAAGAAGAAAAATAAAAAAAATTTAATATTGATTTTTTTTAAACATTTTATTACATGAATATATACACTCACCTAAAGGATTATTAGGAACACCTGTTCAATTTCTCATTAAGGCAATTATCTAATCAACCAATCACATGGCAGTTGCTTCAATGCATTTAGGGGTGTGGTCCTGGTCAAGACAATCTCCTGAACTCCAAACTGAATGTCAGAATGGGAAAGAAAGGGGATTTAAGCAATTTTGAGCGTGGCGTGGTTGTTGGTGCCAGACGGGCCGGTCTGAGTATTTCACAATCTGCTCAGTTACTGGGATTTTCACGCACAACCATTTCTAGGGTTTACAAAGAATGGTGTGAAAAGGGAAAAGCATCCAGTATGCGGCAGTCCTGTGGGCGAAAATGCCTTGTTGATGCTAGAGGTCAGAGGAGAATGGGCCGACTGATTCAAGCTGATAGAAGAGCAACTTTGACTGAAATAACCACTCGTTACAACCGAGGTATGCAGCAAAGCATTTGTGAAGCCACAACACGCACAACCTTGAGGCGGATGGGCTACAACAGCAGAAGACCCCACCGGGTACCACTCATCTCCACTACAAATAGGAAAAAGAGGCGACAATTTGCACAAGCTCACCAAAATTGGACAGTTGAAGACTGGAAAAATGTTGCCTGCTCTGATGAGTCTGGATTTCTGTTGAGACATTCAGATGGTAGAGTCAGAATTTGGCGTAAACAGAATGAGAACATGGATCCATCATGCCTTGTTACCACTGTGCAGGCTGGTGGTGGTGGTGTAATGCTGTGGGGGATGTTTTCTTGGCACACTTTAGGCCCCTTAGGCCCTGTCTACACGAACACAGGTATTTTCAAAACCGCAGCTTTTTCTATGCAGTTTGGCTGTTCGTCCACACGCAAACGCAGTATCCGGTTACTGAAACCGGACTTTTTTGAAAACTCCGGTTACAGCGTTGTCGTGTAGATGGTGAAACCGGAGATTTAGGCTTTTGTTCAGTCAAAATATGCGCCCTTCTCTCCTTTGTTTGACGTCAGTTTGTGCGCCGTTATCGCTTTTGTTTAACGTTACATGAGTCGAGTCTATGCAATGGCGGACGTAGCTTTTAATAACTCTGCTAACAGCGCTTATCACATGTAGCCTATACAGATACAGTTATCTCATTGTATTGCAGAACAGAGGCGCCAGAATGCAATAATACAACATAGTAAGGCAAGTGTGTGAAGCTTCAGTCCACTTGGGCCTGCCCATGTGTACAGTTACCTGTCACTGAGTCCAAAGAAAACTTGTAGAAGGGTTTCACTGAGCCCATAGCATCCCTCCGTGGATGGGACCCATGTGGAAATCAGGCAGCCAATCATAGCGCAGTTTTAAGTTTTCATGTGGACGGAGATTTTTTTTAAACCGTGCTTGTGTGGACGTGATTGTTTTTTTAAACGGAGGAGGAAAAACTCCGGTTATAAAAATACCCGTGTACGTGTGGACTAGGGCTGTCAAAATTGCTCAAAAATGACGTTCGAATATTCCCTCTAAAAAAAGCATGAATATTCGAACTATTCGAACATCTGGTTGCGCATTTTATCAATGACGCGCATTACGTCAATAACAGGACAGATGAATACAAAGACACATAACTACTTATATAGGTAGTCTATTTAAGTTTAAACATATTTGACAACGTATTACCTACACAAAAACAAGTAAATCAACTAATGGCTAAAGACCGCAGACCTCACTCTCTCTCGCCCTCACCCTCTCTGCTTAAAACGGCTTAAATGAACACACACATTTTGAGAGCTGATCAAGAGTTTTGTGCAAGCAATTTAAGGTCGCGACTCTTGTCCCAAATATAGCAGGCTTCATTCAGTGATTGAAACAAATATTAATATAAGTTTTACAGCATATTATTGAACGCTCCGAGCGAGCTGTGCTGTGGTAAACATGGAACTTTTCCTTGACATGAAACGGTAACGTTAAATAATCAAACCAGTGGAAGCAGTGCATTTATCCTTCATTCATGCAATATCTATTCAGTCAGTACCTCGGTTCCATTGCTTGACAGAACTCCAGCCTGCCCCATCCACGACACTGATCGCTCTCATGTCCTTACAAATGAACAAAATTAATTTCTCCGTTATGGCCTCTTGTCGTTTTGCAGACAGAGAACTTGTGGCGGGCGATGCAAAGTAACACTGGTCCAGTTTGCACATACAAATTAGTTGCTTATATTTACAAAACGAGCCTACAAAAGCATAAAAAAGCCTGTTTAATAAGGAAAAGTTCACGAAACTAAGTGAAAACTCACTAAAGTGTTTAGTGAAATTAGGAAACATTTAGATATCATAAATTGAGTTGTATTAGTTAACGTTACATTTCTACATACATTTTGTTCTCATGTCACAAGTAATATCAAGGTTTATTTTGATCTGTTTTACATGATTCTTTTGTAGTGTGGTTTTCGGTGAAGTGTACTAAAATAAATATCGTCACCTGTGTACATTAGCCCACTTCTTCTCGATGCTTTTTCTGATAGTTTATAGAACAATTACTCTGAGTCGCCATCTGTCGTTTCAAAGAAAAGCACAACGGCGAGCGCGTCAAGTATAAACACCTCGTCCGTTTGGGGAGGAGCGCGCGCAGTCAGCGGGGGCTCGCGCTCTGGAGACGGGCCAAAGTACACAAGGCTTCAGGCACGCTAGCGCCCACTCGCAAAGCAGACAGCCACGCCTCTCCTACCGCGGGCGTTTTTCCCCCCACATTTATTTATTTATTCGAATATTAATTTTCACCTTCGAAATTCGTTTTTTAAAAACTATTCGAATATATATTCGAATTTAGAATATTCGTTGACAGCCCTAGTGTGGACAAGGCCTTAGTGCCAATTGGGCATGGTTTAAATGCCACAGCCTACCTGAGCATTGTTTCTGACCATGTCCATCCCTCTATGAGCACCATGTCCCCATCCTCTGATGGCTACTTCCAGCAGGATAATGCAACATGTCACAAAGCTCCAATCATTTCAAATTGGTTTCTTGAACATGACAATGAGTTCATTGGACTAAAATGACCCCCACAGTCACCAGATCTCAACCTAATAGAGCATCTTTGGGATGTGGTGGAACGGGAGCTTCGTGCCCTGGATGTGCATCCCACAAATCTCCATCAACTGCAAGATGCTCTCCTATCAATATGGCCAACATTGTTGAATCAATGCCACGTAGAATTAAGGCAGTTCTGAAGGCTAAAGGGGGTCAAACACAGTATTAGTATGTGTTCCTAATAATCCTAAAGGTGAGTGTAGATTATCTCACCTGTCCTGATGAATGTGAATAAGTAATGAGCTCAACAAAACAGATGGCCGCTATACTAACCAATAGCAGCTCTCGTTAAGTACCATGACATTTAATCACCTGTCCATGAACAAGGAACACCTGTCCACTAATCTATTGTTTGTCCTCTTCA